>NC_089267.1:58188195-58453195 GCF_963930625.1 Muntiacus reevesi
TGTCCCCTTTTTACAAAAGGTGCCAATCATACTGGATTAGGGACCCACCCTGTTCCAGTATGACACCATCTTAACTAATTATATCTGAAACGATCCTATTTCCAAATACCTGACATTCCAAGATACTCGGGATTAGGACTTTATATGCATTTTGAGGAGACACAATTCAACTAACACTCCTTTTCCAATGTAAATTGTATAATTTCACTTTAAATCTTAATTTCAGAAAATATTTACCAGGAATATAAATGCTCTGTTGCTTGTTTTCCATAGGTTAACCTAGCTTTTTCTACTCATTTACATAAAATGTGTATACTGTGTTATTTTCACCATATCATAGATTTCACGGAGTGTTTAGAATTTAGTAAAAATGTATCTATTAGATGTCACAGTTCAGCTGCTGTTGCATTAAATGTTGATTTTTTCCCCAAAGATTGTTTTCCAAACAGTATGTTAAAATAAGCACAGCTTAGTTGCTGACACAGAGTGATTAGAACTGCTGATCTTTGAGGAGTTGAACAGTTTGTAAAACAAGAATAAATGTATTAAACTACTGTCCAAAAATGGTGTAAAGAATAACACACAAAATGGTACATCTTTTAGTTACTTAATAAATAACAAGGATAAATAAGCATTGGAAGCCTGTATTTTATATTATCATTAGATAATTATGGCATTCCCATAGATAACTAGTTTTGTATTGGACTGGTGATAGCTTCCATATGCAAAGGACAAACGATAGTTTTTCACATAAATCACCTTTTTTTTTTTTTTTTTTTACTAACGCTGTAGGTACCTGATTTTTAGGTACCTGATTAGAAGTGTAACTTTTATAAAAAATTTTTTTCTCTGCTTACAAAATGGGTCTAATATCTACTCTCTAGACATTCCATTGTCTTTCGATTTAATTTTTACCGTTCACAAGATATACACCAATATTGAGATAGTACAGCTTCTGATATTAGCTTTTTTTATTTAAAGCAGAACAATTTAGTTCTGCGCGTCGTTCAAATCCTATTCATTTACCGGGTAAAGCCGGCTTCGCCGAATAAGTGGAGGCAAGCAGCCATCTGGAAAGGGCAACGCAGAAAGTTCAGTCAAGGTTCCTGTACCCTGATAGCATCACTGTGCTCTCCTGCAGGTCCAAATAGGTTCCAAAAAGCTTAGTTTTTCCTCGCCAGTCGATGAGACAGGTTTTGTTTCTGGCACTGTTGTAATCAGTCTTGAACTGTTCGGTCGGCTTCGTTTTCAAGTTCCCGGTTGGTAAATCACTGTGGGAGCGTCCCACGACAACGCCTACCGGAATTTTAAAGGTTTTCTTAAAACCTGCTTTCCCCACCGGCCGGCTTTCTTTTCTCCCACTCACGGGCTTTTCTTTTTTCTCTTCCCCTCAATTCCTTTTACACTCAAGCTGTGTAGGGGGATTTAAATTCCAGTCCGGAACTCGGAATCGCGCGCCTTGAATGACGGGAGTCGTAGTTTTCGTGACTTCTCCCGAACCGCTTTTCACGCAGAGTCCTTCCTGCAGTGATAAACTATAACTCCCAGAATGCATGCTCGGGCTCCCGCCCCCCCCGCTACGCGCACGCGCCCTGAGGCCGCAGGATTTGAATCGGCGGCGTTGTTATTGACGCCATATTGGGGCCGGCGGCGGGTGGAAGAGTCGGACAGTGGAAGGGGAAGCGGCTAGACGCGTTTGGTGGAGCTCCTGCCGCCGCCGCAGCCTCTCAATCTCGCCGCATCGACCACCGCTAACTTTGGAAGCTACTCGGGCGTCTCAGGGGCCGCGTTCTAGCCTCACATCTCACGGGGCTGGTATTGACTTCTGAAGAAGCCGGTCTCCGCGCAGGAGCGCCTCAGGCGCGGCGCAAAGCCCGAACGGACGGCGGGGGCGGCCGGAGCGTCTCCCGGGGGAGCCGCGCCTGAGGAGGCGGAAGAGCCCCCTGACGCGGCCAGCGTGAGCCGCCGCCACCGCCCTCCTGCTCTCGCCCCGGCCGGCCCGGGCCACTGCCCCTGCCGCGGAGGCGGCGGCAGCGGCTCTGCTCCCCTCGCCGGCGCTCCGCCACCCGCCTTTCCGCTGTTGAGCCTGTCGGTTAGGCTCTCTCCGGGGCCCCGCTCTTCCCCGCTTCCTTCGCCCTCCCTTGCCTGACTCCACCCGAGCCCGGCGCCCCGGCCATGGCGTGCGGAGCCACTCTGAAACGGACTCTGGATTTCGACCCGCTGCTGAGCCCGGCGTCCCCGAAACGGAGGCGATGTGCGCCATTGTCGGCGCCCACCTCTGCCGCCGCCTCCCCGTCGTCGGCCGCCGCGGCCACCGCCGCTTCCTTCTCGGCCGCCGCCGCCTCGCCGCAGAAGTATCTCCGAATGGAGCCATCTCCCTTCGGCGACGTCTCCTCCCGTCTCACCACAGGTGGGACTCGGTCTTGCGGCCGCCCGGGGGGTGGGGGGCGAGGGATGAGGCCGCGGGACTGGGGGTGCAGGACGGCTCTCCGCCCTCAGCAGAGTCCTCCGCGGCCACATTGCTCTTAAGGAGCTCTTTGAATGTCGGAGACATGATAAGAATGGCCTGATATCGGGGGAGGGGGCCGGGGGTGGGGTGGGAGGGATGGTGCCTTGCCGGGTATTGTGGGGTTGAGGAAGGTCGTTTTCTTTGGGCCGAATGACTGGAACCGAGCGTTTCCGTAGTCTGGAGAGCCCCAGCGGAAATGATCAGAGAGAGCGCTACACGGAAATCGAGGCAAACGAGGGGTCACACATTTCACCCGAATCTCGAAGGCTGTCTCCCAGAATCGATTGGTTGCACCCTTTGACTCTGGAACTGGGTGGTTTGAGGCCAGGCGGCCGCCCCTCTTCCAGTTCAGACATGGCTGATTTTAGTACGGAAGGGGTGGGGGTGGGGGAGGGATGTCACTGGGGCGAGATCTAGGCCTGTCATTAATCACCCACAAGAACGCCACTTTGGCTGAGTCAAGACCTGTTTCCCTAGCAGGGTCAACAACAAAGAAAATGCTCTTCCCGAGTACTGTAATACGATCACACTATATATGTCTAGACCTTGAGAAACCTGAACTTTTAATGAAAAGCGAGTTATATTGAAATGCGGGGCTGAGTAGTTGCTTTAGTTTAAAAGTGCTTTATTTCTGCCCATGAAAGTACTTTGGAAGGAAAGGGCTAGGCCTTGGAAATAATAAATCAACCCAGGATTCCAAGGGACTTCAGAATATTTTTGCTGTTCATCTTGAAACATTTACTGAAAGTGACTGGGGAGCTACCTCTTGACTGCTTTGTACTGCGTTTGTGTCCGTTTTTTTCTGTACTTTGAAAATGGTTGTGTGCCCCTGGCATAGTCTTAAGATAGGCTTATGTGGACTGGTAGTGTAAATGTTTCCTTTGTGCGTGTAGCATGCAAAGGTTTCATGTGTGAGCCTTTGGTGATAAGATCTGTAGACAAAGCCTTTTCTTTTTTTTTTTTTTTAGACAAAGCCTTTTCATAGCTTGATTTACGTATTTATCGTTAGCTTTAAAAAGAAAATCTGTGGGCAATATTTAGCTCTACTGGTAACTTGGTTTGGAATTGACATAAGTTTTGTTATTTTTCAGGTTAGACTTTTAAAATATCTTTTTCCAAATATATGGGGGGATCCTCAAATGCCTAGTCTACCATCTTTTGCTGTTGGAACAGTGTCAAGAATGAGTTCCTGGGGATTAATACTATTTTCAGAGTTTGTCTTTTTAGTGAAAGACTGTCACTGAAAATTGAAATGATACTGTGGAATCTGTACTTAATAAGGCCACTTAAAAATAGCTCTAGCTAGCCAGCAATAAATTTCATTGGAGGGGGTGAATTAATACAGTGTTAGGTTTGGGAGTTAAAGTATATTGCAGTGCTAAAATAGTCTTGAGCATATAAGGTAAGTCAGCTAGGGGCTATATTTGTCCTCACTTTAAAGGGTATTAATTCAGAAAGAATTGTGATTCTTCACAGATCTGTTATTTCATTGATGTATTTGAAGCATTCACTAATGCAATTGACTTCACATTTTCTTATATTTCAGTTAAGTAGACCATTACTATTATAATAGTAAAATGACTGGAATTATTGAAATTGTTTAAAACTGCTGATTCAGATTCACATTTTTCCAAAATATTGGTATGTTTTCTGTTTTTCAAGGTGTTTTTGACATCCGCTGTAAGTTTGATCATATCCTGAATTCTAAAGTCACACACTAACTGATATTTATTGAATCTCTGAAAGTGTTTTTTCTAGCTATTTCAATTAGAGAACAGCAGTTAAAACTGATTAACTTTTGAGTTGCTAACATTTACCTTTTTAACTGTGATCTTGGAGTGACTTTTTTTTGCATGTACTTTAATTTAGCCTTATGTTTACACGGCCGGATTTGGGCTTGTTCTTGTGTGGTTTTGGTAATGGTGTCATAATGGGAGCTGCAGTGTTGTGCAGGTATCACAGAGCTTCCCAGTTTTCATGTCCTCTCACTTGGAAATAATTTTATTTTCCAAGTTCCTAATTTTTAAAGTCCTATTTTAAAAGTAGTGATTCTTTAAGCTTGTCTAGAGTGAATACCATATATCTTTAGCAGAAATAAGTAGCTAGGATTGAAAATGGAAAGCAACTTACCCAAATAAAATTGACTGGGGCTCTATGGGAGTTCTTTGTTTTCATTTCTGTGGGTTCAAATATAATTTAAACAATTTACAACTAGACTATAAGTATTTTCTGATATGTCGCTGAAGTCATGTTGTCGCTTCAGGAACTGAGTATCTGTTTTAAACCCTAGCTTTGGTTTTTTTGGTTGTTAGTCATCTCAGGAAGGTTTGACTTGATGACTGTTATTTAAATCGATATTTTTCAAACTATTGCAACTTAATAATAGGAAAAAGGAAAGAACTGGCAAATAAAGTTTTATTGGAACACAACCATACTCATTTTTTTTTGAAGTATTGTCCATATCCCTTGCTGGCTACAACAGGGGTCAAGTAATTGTGACAGAGATTGTATTTTCCCAGAGACCAAATATTTACTGTTTGGTTCTTTTCAGAAAACCGTTTGTCCAGTCCCCATTGATGGTGTTGGCAGTGAGGTTTGTAGTAATCTCAGCATGTGGAAAAAGAAAAGTGTATGATAACTGGATAACCAGTTATCTGGATAACTGGATAAATGGATAACCATTTGCTGTGGTTGGAAAAATGAATGCCTCTACTTAGCTTTATTCGTACTCATCCTGGCAAGTTAATTGAGAACTGATTTCAAAGAGTTCTATCCTTGTTGATTGGTTTTTGAAACCTCTCAGAATATTATCACTTAGCCAAAAGATTGTCATGACATTCCCTGGAGCAAAAATATTTTAATAAAATCAAAATACATGGGGCTGTCAATGAAATCCAACACATTGTTATTCATAATTGTGTAGTGAATGAATGAGTGGCTGAATGAAGTGATCCTTCTGTGAACTCAACCTATTTGCGAATTTGTTAGACAGGTTTATACACATCATTTGACTTGTTACCATTGCTCTAGTCTGCCTTAGGAATTGAGTTGGATGAAGAGTTAAATTCCTTTGTAAAAGCTCATTGTATTTGCTGGAAACTTGCCATTAAGAATGGAAATTGCAGCTTGTGAATGGGGAAGGGTTTACAGGAACTTAGATTGTTCTGTAGACATTGATGCATGTCTGCAAATGGAGACACCAGCTGGCTTAAATGAAGTATAAATGGTTCTACACAAACAAATGAGATGTCTGTTGGAGGAGGCAACATTTCACTTCAGATGTCATTTATATTGAGCCAGAAGTGTTTTTAATATTTTGTGGTTATTTAGACAGCTGTTAGGTTGCTTCTAGTTTCTCAGTGGATTTGGCAAATAAACTGTTTTTAATGGTCTTTGTACTTTGGACTTTAAACCTGATATTTTATTTAGGACTGCGTATGTAGCTGCGGTTATTTAATAGTCCTATGAATTATGCATTTAAGAATCATGTAAGTTTATAAGCCATTAAAAGCAGAGTGCAGTTGTATTCATTATTAAGCTATGTTGTTTTGGAAGTAGAAAAATGAGAGCCTATCTTGAGCACAGAAGCACATAGTGTAAACGTGTCTAGATCAGAGAAAAGATTTGCTAACTCTTTGTTAGGTGAAAATGCTCTGATGTAAAGGAGAACAATAAAATTTCTTCAGTTTTCCTGAATGGCTTTATAGGAAAAAGAATATATTGTGTATTACTCAGGCCTTTTCCTAATAAGTGTTTAGATAGACAGGAAGGCAGTGATAGAAATGCTTTAGTTTTGAAAGGTTGAGAAAGAGGTTATTTGGAAGTGCCCATTTTTATGTGTTTTTCCTCTTTGAAAAGAAACCTTTGATTATTCTTCCACTTAAAGAAAAATGCATAATGATTGCATAGGTTAAGTTTGGACCTCGTGGGTAGTTGGTTCACGAAACAAGAAAATGAACGGTATTGGGTCTTTTCTAGTGCTCATAAGTGAATTGTGTACAAGGTTGAGTCGTGTCTGACTCTTTGTGACTTCATGGACTGTAGCCCTCCAGGATCCTCTGTCTATGGAATTTCCCAGGCAAGAATACTGGGGTGGGTTGCTATGCCCTCCTCCAAAGGATCTTCCCTACCCTGGTTTCAAACCTGCATCTCCTGCATTGGCAGGCGGATTCTTTACCACTGAGCCCCCTGGGAAGCCCCATAGGTGAATTAACCAGCAACTTACGGTCCTTGCATCACTTAGCAGCACCAACAGTTGCTACTACTAACCCTGTGCTCGTCCAGAATGTTGTCTATGCATATGTGAAACCACAGTGCATTTCTTGACTTTGAGAAGACTGCCTCCTTTCAGAAAAGTATGAAGAGTGGAATACTTGTTAAAGCCTATATGAACCTGTCTGGCATCTGCAGATGGTGAAGAGGTCTTCACAAATGATCTTAGTTTAAGAGATGCATCTTCAATTTTACTACTGAGCATGGGACTTCTAGAACTCAGCAGCTTACCATTGTTTCTCAACTTTCTAAACACACCTGAGAAACATCAGTGGCAGTTTTGTAGCAAAGACTGTTGGTGATCCCCAGGATTGTCCCCTGGATTTTGAGAGGGTAGGTGGGACTCGTCTAGTTTGAGAATTACCTGCTATACCTTCCCTCTCTTAAGGTGTTATACAGAGTTTTAAAATATTTACTGAATGTATTTGTTGAATTAAGGTTTGGGCAGTTTTAAGAAAAAAATATTTCACTTCTTTTGGACCAGTTTTTCTTTTTAGACTATTTTGTGACAATAAAGCCACAATATGTGACATATCTTAAAACTGCGATGCAGACAAATGAGTAGTAACGAGAAATTTTGCATTTATTTTAGTTTTAAGACTTGGAATGGTATTTTGGGGCTCTTGAAGTACACCAGAAGTATTCCTTCATGTTTCTGAATAGTGACGATAAACGTGGTGCTGCTGCTGCTAAGTCACTTCAATCGTGTCTGACTCTGTGTGACCCCATAGACGGCAGCCCACCAGGCTCCCCCGTCCCTGGGGTTCTCCAGGCAAGAACACTGGAGTGGGTTGCCATTTCCTTCTCCACATGGTTATGTGTACTACAATATTTGAAATAACCCCATTTACAAGGATTTTACTATTTTCAAAGATTTTACATGATTTTTAGGAAAAATAATTTGTAATGTGAAGTTCTGAGCTTTCATTTCTAAAGGAATTGAATGATTTTAAACATTTTTTTTTTATGAGAAGATACTGCAATTATAATTGAGCAGGGGGAGAATCCTTGCAGGTAAATTAAAATTCTAGTGTCAACTTTGATATTTATTTTGAGCCCTTTGATCATAGTTTTGCATTGTGCCAGATTGTATAATCTTTCTTGTGATGATAGGTTTTTGGGAGTAGTGGTAGTGGTTTTTATCCTTCCAGCACTAGAAAAATAGCTCAGAATATGCTTGTAGTTTGTCTTAGAGTATAATAACAGCTTTCTTCCTCTCTTTACAAACTAAGTCACTAATTTTTGTATGTTACATATCATAGATCATCCTGAAGTATAAATGCTTACAACATTTTGATTGTATTAAAACTATGAAAAAAAAAATAAAATTTTTTTTTTTCAGTAATACAAATTTTGAGTTTGACTGTATTTTTAAATTCTCTATTTATGTACCTAGATTTTCTTACCATTATTAAAAAATGTAAGTACTTCCTCTGAAAGTCACTTATTCAAGCTTTTGTGAACCTTCTTTGAGTTTCAGATTATAGGCTGGTTAGGCAAAGAAAAGACAGTCTCTGGGTACCGACAAGAGCTGCAACTGCTGGTACTTATAAAACTATCTAAATGTGAAGAAAAATACCATAAACTTTATGGTTTATCAAATGCTTATTTTAATTCTCTGTGGACAGTTGTCCATATTAGCATTATTTTCACCTTTGACAGGCTGAGCATTGAAATTGGCTTACTGATTACATCACACTTTTACTTTTGAAGCTTATTTATTGACTGTTTCTGAAATTGTTTAAGTCTGTAGTGTCCATTCAGACTTTGGTTTAGTATTTATTTTTCATTTCCCTTAATGTTAATTCTTAGAAAACTCCCTCTAAAAATCGAACTAAAGGGAGGAAGTTTGGAGAGATGGACCTAGAGGAGTTGCTTTTCTTTCTTTTCTTTTTTTTTTTTTAAAAAGCATAGCATCATTGAACTGATGTAGCAGTTGAATAGAATGGGGGTAGAATTCGAAAGGTTGCAGAAAGCCAGCTTTTCAAACATTACTTTCCTTGAACTTTGCCTTTTGTTACAGAAGATTGCCTTGTTCCTAACGCTGATGCATAATTCTCTGTAAGAAAAACTTTTCTAAGCAGTATAATTGGTTAAAACTGTAGGAGGTTTTAGGTGATTGTGACAGGGGGGAACCTGATCCATGGCTCAGGATGACATAGTACATTATCAGAGGCTGTTCTTGTACTCAGCATGTGTGGTAATGCTGACCTGTCAGTTTAGAATAATTCCTAATTGTTGAAACACCAGTAAATCATTCTGGTTAGTTACAGATGCCGATCCTCAGAGGAAGCAGTTTAGAGACACTTGAAGCATCCCTTGTATAAATATCTGAATGTAATACAAACATTTCTTATAATTACCCTGTTACAGTCAATGATTGTATTTGCAGGGCTCTAAGTAGATGAGAATTATGTACCAAAAGCTTAACCTTAACAGTCACAGAGTTTGATATTTCATTGCGTGAAGTATTAGTAGTACATGGTGGTGCAGCCCTCTATTCTAACAGACATTCTGTTTTTCTAATTGATTTTCACTTTAGGTACTCATGGAATATTGGCTAGGTGTGCTAGTAAGATACTGGAGAGGGTAGTAGATGTTAAGAGGTTAGGCCTTGAGATCAGGCTTCAGTTCAGTCGCTCAGTCGTGTCTGACTCTTTGTGACCCCATGGACTGCAGCAAGCCAGGCCTCCCTGTCCATCACCAACTCCCAGAGTTTACTCAAATTCATGTCCACTGAGTTGGTGATGCCATCCAACCATCTCATCCTTTGTCATCCCCTTCTCCTCCTGCCTTCAATCACTCCCAGCATCAGGGTCTCTTCCGATGAGTCAGTTCTTCACATCAGGTGACCAAAGTATTGGAGTTTCAGCTTCAGCATCAGTCCTTCCAATGAATGCTCAGGACTGATTTCCTTTAGGATGGACTGGTTGGATTTCCTTCCTGTCCAAGGGACTCAAGAGTCTTCTCCAACACCACAATACAAAAAATCAATTCTTCAGCGCTCAGCTTTCTTTATAGTCCAACTATCACATCCATACATACATGACTACTGGAAAAACCACAGCTTTGACTAGATGGACCTTTGTTGGCAAAGTAATGTCTCTGCTTTTTAATATGCTGTCTAGGTTTGTCTAACTTTTTCCCCAAGGAGTGTCTTTTAATTTCATGGCTGCAGTCACCATCTGCAGTGATTTTGGAGCCCCCCAAAATAAACTCTCTCGCTGATTCCATTGTTTTGCCATCTATTTTCCATGAAGTGATGGAACCAGATGCCGTGATTTTAGTTTTCTGAATATTGAGCTTTAAGCCAACTTTTTCACTCTCCCCTTTCACTTTCATCAAGAGGCTCTTTAGTTCTTCTTCAGTTTCTGCCAGAAGTGTGGTGTCATCTGCATATCTGAGGTTATTGATATTTCTCTCGGCTTGATTCCAGCTTGTGCTTCATCCAGCGTTTCTCTTGATGTAGTCTGCATATAAGTTAAATAAGGCTTGGGTTTGCCTTATCCAGCTGTATGACCTTTCAGAAGACATTGCAGTAAAGCCTCATTTTCCTCATCTGTAAAAGTGTGCACTTGATAGTAGTATCTGCCTTCTGGGGATTTCGTGAGAATTAAGAGCATTTCCTGTCCCTCAGTGCTGGAGATAGTTACACTTGGGTAACCTCAAGTGGGACTTTTTACATTTTCCAGCAATCCTGCCGTTTATTCAGTGAATAACCTTGCCTTTTACTTCTACTTCATGGAAAAACTAGAGGCCATCAAATGGCAGCGTCTTCATTTTCCCAGTACCTACTCTACTAGTGTTTTTGAATATTTTTTTGTTTTTAGTATCATTGAGGAGGATTAAATGAGATAATTAAAGCCCTTTATATAGTGAGGAAAGGATCCCACTTGTCTCCAGAGGAACCTTATCCTCTGGTTTTTGTCTGTCAACCAGATCTTTGCTTTTGGCTTTAAATATTGTGAAGCCTCCCATTATAAAGGAAATGAAGCATCTTCATTTTGGCTCCTGCAGGCATCCAGATTCCTCCATTTCAAAACTAGATTCAGAGAGATTTCAGATCGTCTGCCTAAGTCCACGGGCTCCCAGCTTACTCCCGGGATGTTCGTACCTCAGATGGCTTTTATTGAGCCAGCGATGACTTCCATGGCGCACGATCAATCCTCATCTTGTTTGACCTTCCTTATAGCATTTACACTGCTGACACTCCCTTCTTTTTGAAACATCTTGTGTATTTTAGTCTTCTGTGACAGCACTGTTTTCTTCCACTTCTCCAGCTGTTCTTTTTGTGTTCATCTGGCCATGAGTTCTTTAGTTCTAGGTTCATTCAGCTCTACTTCTGGCTGGCTTAATAGCTCCTTTAAGTGATCACACATGCATGCATGCTCCTGACTTCCATTTCCACCTACAGGTGACTTTCTAATTTAAATCTTTAGTTCAGGCTCGGCCATGGGAAGTTTAGACTGTTTACTGTCATACCTTCCCAGAAGCCTTTCTTCCTCCCACAAGTCAGAATTTTCATGAAATCTTTTAATTTTTTAAGTATTCACAGTTAAGTTACAGAATACATGGGTTAAACAAAGATGTCTGTAGGTTTCCAATCAGTGTCTTCTGGTGTGAGATATATATATCTGCTATATATATATATATATATATACACACACACACACATATATAGCAGAAATAAAAAAGCAAATGTGTTTATTCACTATCAGTCACATAATGAACATATTGATTATGTTAATGTCATGTGATGAATCTCCTTAAGTAGGACCGGTCAAGTTTAAATTGTTTTACAGGGTTATTTTCCTGGTCGGGAAGGATATGTGTTAGAATTACAAAAGCCATCCAGGTGAGAGTGGCAAAATAAATTAGATCATCCTTAACGTTTCTGTGCTTGTAATAATCTCAGCTGCTACTGCTTTCCTTGTCTTCCTCTCCATTTCCTGGCATGTCCAATATTACATAAACCAGCCACTTTTCTTTTTAATTGCCTCAGTAAGAGTTATTTTAAGCAGAGGATAGAAATTTAGATGTCCACAGTTCCAGGCAAGTGATGAGTGAAATAAACAAGATGGGGACTTGTGATTTCCAGTCTTGCTCCTGACCTGCTGCATCACCTGGAAACTCATTAGAAAATGCTTAATCCGGGCTCCATCCTTTATAGTGTTCATTTTAACAGAATCCCTAGGTGATTTGTGTGTGCGTTGAAGTTTTAGAAGCACTTGAGAACTTATACCCGAAAGGCAGCAGCCACTCTTGAGCTGAACTTTGCCACATAGTCCAATACCCACCCCCAACCACTGCTTCCCCCTCAGCAGTAGCCAGAAATGTGATCATTCAACTTTTGAATGATGGCCACATGGTTTTGAAAAAAGTTCGGGCTAGACATGTCTTTGGACTCCATTTAATTCATGAATCATCACTTTGCAACCTCTGGTTTCCAGATATGCTGTATCTCTATTTATGTATGTGTGTGTGTATTTTGGGGGCCCTAATAAGCTGTTATGAGAAACAGGTTAGTTGTTTAGCTTGCTTGTGTTGCCCTATAGTCCTCCTCAAGGAGTCTGCTCTTTGTCCTTCCAGACCTTATCTGGTTTTGATGGCCCATGGTTATTTGAAATAGAAGCTGAAATTTGGCACTAAATGTTTTCCAAAGCTTGCATATTTGGTTTTGGATAGTTCAGTTTCTTCTTTCTCTTCACCATTTACTTCTTTCATTTTTTGTTATTACTCTTTTTCTAGCTTGTAAGCTACTTGAGAAGATATTTGCAGACAGTAAAGAAGTAAACAACAAAAGCAGCATGGTTAGCACACAGAATCTAATGTAATATAAATAGAGATATGAAGCATCATGTGTATCAGGGAGGCACCACCTGCTGACTGAGCCTGGTTTGGACTCCTTGCATTAGTGACTCTCATTGTGCGGTTAATTTGTAATTTATACTTAGACCTGAAGAATTTAATAAATTGAGCCATTTACTTCAAATAAGTAATTATTGTATAGTACCAGTGAAGTAATAGAATTTGACCTGTACTAATTATAGTTATTCTTCTTCTTGTAGGGGATAAATGAATGACTCTAATGCAGTGAAATGTAAATTTAGAATCTGAGTCAGTTGCCTTTAAAATACTGTAGCCAATACCCTGGTGTTTATATAAATATATGCAGCTATATTAATGTTTATTAGGATTTGTGGTAATCCAAATAGAAGTTAAAACTGTAGATATACCTTGACAATCTTGTGTTAAAATTTGGTTCCAGGTTCCTTTTAACATAGCAGTAATTGTAAAGTAAATTTAAAATGGCATCAGCTCATTTTTTTAAATTGGATAACTCTTGACTGGGTAAGAATATTATCCTTAAGGTTCCCTCAAAGGAGTGTAAGAACTATTCTAGTTTCTGATAAGATGATCAAGGAGAATAGTTGAAATTACAAAGAAGGCCTCCATAGCAACTCTGAATTGTCTACTTGATAAAATACAGACATGGCAGTGTCTGTAGTTCAGAGCTCTAGGTTCGGTCTGTTCTTTTATTTGCAACAGTTTCAGTTTTAGGTATTAATAGCTACTGCAGGTTTTCTATGCTTAATTGTGTACAGTTTTTCCATTTCATTTGTGTTCCTCCCTAGAACTGACAGGCTTTCAAGATTTATTTCATTTTTAATCCCATTGTTTGAGTTAATCTGTTTAGATGAACTTTTGGCTTGTTTTCAAAGATGCTCCATAGAGAAATTAGGATGTAAGGTGATAATAAACTGGTCTTTCATACCTGAAGTTGAAACTGTTATGTTTGATCTAGTAATTATGTCAGTAGAAAAACAGGAAGTCCATACAGGTCTGGAGCAAAAATTTATTTTCACATACCACCAATTTTTAGACATCTTATGGTTATGGACTCTACTCTAGAAAGATATTTGATGATGACCCTGCACACCCCCCCCCCCCCCCATTTCGTGATTCTCCTTTAAACACATTTCTGCTTGCTTCTGATTCCATTTGCTCTCAGTCTCATCTTGATGCTATTTCTTTTACCATCATCAGCAGCTTTTTTTTTTTTAAATCCCTGTCTTCTCCTGTTTATATTGTTGACCTTGTTCATTGTGTCCAGGGTTTTTAAAGCAGTCATTGGCAACTAAGATGAGTAAACAGGCTTTATTGTCTCAGGCCAGGCTGTTTCTTTTCACATTTACCTAGGTTTTTTGCTTATATATATATATGTTTTCTTTTTTTTTCCAGATATTCCAAAGGAATAGGCTCACTGATAATCTGCTTATTACAGAGAATTTCTTTAGCAACTTCAGTGATATTTACTAGATTTGGGAATGAAAATGCCCTTAGTCATAAATTTGCTAATACTGACTTTGACTTAACCTAATAAGTGCAAAAAGTCTTAATATTTTATAGTTAACCTTTGAACAGTGTGGGCTTGAACTGACAGATCCATTTATGTGGATTTTTTTCACTAGTAAATAAAATAGTAAATACATGATCCAAAGGTGGTTAAATCCAGGGATGTGGAACCCTGCTGATGTGGAGGAACCATACCCTTGGATATAGGATCGAACTACAAGTTATATGGACTTTCAACAACAGGAATTCTGCACCCTAAAAATCCCCATGTTGTTCAAGAGTTAGGTATATGTAGTTTTAAGGATTTTGAAAAGGGATATACCACAACCATTTGAGTGTAGATTGTCGTGAAAATACATATTTTGCTCTGTGGCTTGCTGCAAACTTAATGTATGCTTCACGAATGAAATATGAAGTCTGCATGATTAAAACTGGAATGTGCAACTGTTAGTGCAGCTTCACTTGACTTTCTTTAATGGACTAGTGAATTTGTTGGCAGCACAGTGTCAGATGTTACCTGTACTTGGAATAGAATGTCATTTTAGTTCCATAAGAGATGGCTAGATTTTAGTTTAAGATTAAGTGAATATAGGTACTTTGTTGATGCATGTAAGGCCTTTATCCCACTGGTACGGAAGCAACTTAAGTTGACCAGATGTGTAAATTGAACTTGTGAATTCTGGAATACTGAATCTTGGGAGATTTCTTGGTTATCGGCTTCAAAACTGCATAGACCTCTGAGCCTATGTATATTGAACTTGAGGCTTGTATTACTGGTTGTTACTTTGTTGTTGTTCAGTCACTCAGTGGTGTCAAGACTCTTTGTAACTCCATGGAGTGCAGCACACCAGGTTTCGCTGTCTTTCACCATCTCCCGAAGTTTGCTCAAACTCATATGTTTTAAGTCGGTGAGGCCATCTAACAATCTCAGCCTCTGTCACCCTCTTCTTCAGCCCACAATCTTTCCTAGCATCAGGGTCTTTTCCAATGAGTCAGCTCTTCACATCAGGTGGCCAAAATATTGGAACTTCGGCTTCAGCATCAGTCCTTCCAATGAATATTCAGGGTTATTTAGGAAAAACATCTACTTCTGCTTTATTGACTATGCCAAAGCCTTTGACTGTGTGGATCACAACAAACTGGAAAATTCTGAAAGATATGGGAATACCAGACTGCCTGACCTGTCTCCTGAGAAATCTGGTCACGAAGCAACAGTTAGAACCGGACATGGAACAACAGGCTGGTTACAAATTGGGAAAGGAGTACGTCAAGGCTGTGTATTGTCACCCTGCTTATTTAACTTATATGCAGAGTACATCATGAGAAACACTGGGCTGGGTGAAGCACAAGCTGGAATCAAGATTGCCGGGAGAAATATCAATAACCTCATATGCAGATGACATCACCCTTATGACAGAGAGTGAAGAGGAACTAAAAAGCCTCTTGATGAAAGTGAAAGAGGAGAGGGAAAAAGTTGGCTTAAAGGTCAACATTCAGAAAAGTAAAATCATGGCATCTGGTCCCATCACTTGATGGAAAATAGATGGGGAAACAGTGACAGACTTTATATTCTTGGGCTCCAAAATCACTGCAGATGGTGACTGCAGCCATGAAATTAAAAAGATGCTTGCTCCTTGGGAAAAAAGACAAACCTAGACAGCATATTAAAAAGCAGAGACATTACTTTGCCAACAAAGGTCCGTCTAGTCAAAGCTTCGGTTTTTCCAGTAGTCATGTATGGATGTGAGAGTTGGACTATAAAGAAAGCTGAGTGCCAAAGAATTGATGCTTTTGAACTGTGGTGTTGGTGAAGACTCTTGAGAGTCCCTTAGACAGCAAGGAGATCCAACCAGTCCATTCTAAAGGAAGCTAGTCTTGAAATATTCATTGGAAGGACTGATGCTGAAGCTGAAACTCCAATACTTTGGCCACCTGGTGCAAAGTACTGACTCATTTGAAAAGACCCTGATGCTGGCAGTGATTGAAGGCAGGAGGAGAAGGGGACGACAAAGGATGAGATGGTTGGATAGCATCGCCAACTCAATGGACATGAGTTTGAATAAGCTCTGGGAGTTGGTGATGGACAGGGAAGCCTGGGTGCTGCAGTCCATGGGGTCACAAAGAGTCAGACATGACTGAGCAACTGAACTGAAATTGGACCATTCACTAACATTGTTGATCACATGTTACCAGTATTAGAACATCTTAAGAGCACCATGAGGCTTATATGACATAGTTCTGTCGTAATGAGTATAAAAAGCAGTGCTACAGCATTCAGAATTCCTCAGCACTGACAAGTGTTGACAAAGATGTGGAGCACCTGGAACTCACATTATTGGTTGGAATGCAAAACATTTAGCCACTCTGGAAAATGGTTTGGCAGTTTCTTAGCCATATAATCAGTCCATCCAGTTCCACTCCTAGGTATTTACTTAAGAGAAATAAAAATTTGTCCACCTATGGGCTTAGACTTGAATATTCATAATAGCCCCCAGTTGGAAACAGTCCAAATGTCCACGAGAAGAATGGATAAGTTGTGATGTATACCATTTATACACAGTGGAATACTAATTAACAAAAAGGGATTGCTGGTTGATGTAACATCATGTATGAATCTCAAAACCATTTTGCTGGGTCAAAGACGACAAAAATCTACTCTTTATGATGGCAGTTTCAGAAAACAAAACTGACAGCAGAGAAAGTGGTGGTGGTAAATGGTGGTGAATGAGAGAGCAGTTGGGCTGATAAAGTTCTCTTCTGTGGTTGTGGCGGTTCCAGAACTACATGCATTTGTCAAGACTCATCAAATTGTTCATTTAAATTGGTGAACTTATTTGTAAATTATGCCTTACAGTTCCTTAATAATATCTCTTAAGTATTAGATGGTATGGAGATGTATAAAGCTAAATTTTTAAAAGTGTTACCATACCATATCTTTCTTCTTAGGCTAGGACTTGTTCAAGAGTTCCAAATGAACAAATTGTTACAGCTCTTCTTTTGGTACATTTTGGTTGTGCTTTGGGTGATTTTTTTGTGAAGCAAAAGGAAGAATAAGTAATGCTGAGAACAGTTGTGTCACCACACTGATCAAAGAATAAGTCACACAAAAGAAGTTAAGGCCAAATTATATTGTGCTATTACATTTTAAGTCTTTGTGAGTAAACTTTGAATGCTTTGGCACTTTTGATCAGCATGATGGTAACTGAAAATAAAATGATAAATGAGTGAAGCTTGCTATGAGATTGAAACATCATTACTTTAGAAACCTCTTAAAGAATTTTGCTACTGAAAGAGGTTTTTTTTTTTTTTTTTTTTGGAAAAGGACGTGTGCCTGAGCTGGTTGGTTTTATTGGACCCCCCTGAGTCTCAGGAAGCCCGTTTCTCTCATGGTGCTTAGCTGTTCAGTAGGCAGCTATTTTATTTCACATTGGTAACTTTGTTTTAAATTACAATTTCACAAAACAGAAAAAGAGACACAAATGTACAGAACAGACTTTTGGACTCTGTGGGAGAAGGCGAGGGTGGGATGTTCTGAGAGAATAGCACTGAAGCAAGTATACTATCACGGGTGAAACAGATCACCAGCCCAGGCTGGATGCATGAGACAAGTGCTCGGGGCTGGTGCACTGGGAAGACCCAGAGGGATGGGATAGGGATGGGGAACACATGTAAATCCATGGCTGATTCATGTCAATGTATGGCAAAAACCACTACAATATTGTAATTAGCCTCCAACTAATAAAAGTAAATGGAAAAATAATTTAAAAAAAAATAAAAATAAATGTTACAATTTCACATAAAGGGAAAAGGACTGAAAATGACTGTGTTTAATATAAACAAATGTTAAAACATTTTGAGAAATGTTCAATACATTCAGACAGCCATCCTGAGGTTAGTCATTGCAGTGTGTGATTTTTGTATTCATGTATGTTTAAAACAGATTTGTTTACGCACAAAATTTTACATAAATGGAATCTTCACTAGATGTCTTTTGCAAGATTATTTTTTATTTTATTTGCAAGACTTTATTTTTTAGTTGCTTTCTAGTGATAGTAATGAAACTGGCAGAATCTAAATGCTTAAGGGACTGATTGATAGGACCCCTCACAGTCTATCTTGCAAAAGCTTTAAAAGTTCTTACTGGGGCAATAAACTGAGAAAAGAGGTGTGAAATTTAAGTGTATACCTAACAAAAACTTCTAGTACTAAATTTTTCAAAAAGGATTGTCTTCATTTTATATAAATCTTTAGCCTTCAGTTGCATTTCGGTTCATTTTTAAATTGCATCATTTTAGAATGGTGTGGACTTACTCCATTATATTTACAAAACATTTTATTGCCTGTTACTTTTGTTTACTTTTGCTTTTGGATTGGGATTAACAAGCTTCCTGGGATGTAGTTTCCCATGGATATCCTATGAATTTAAGAACTCTGGTGGTGGTAAGAAAATCTGTTTGGAGGGGAGTGGGACTCTCAGGGAGGGATTTTCTGAAGAGGCTGGTTAACTGTCACTATTTTGAATTAGAAGTCTTCTAAAACTTATCACACTGACCTAAAGGATATGCTGCTTATTTTTCATTCCTCATTTGATGGTTGTGGTTCAAGAGGATAGCACTGCAGTGTAGTGGTTTTTAATGCATATCTGTGATGTAGCAATCACTTTACATGGGTTTTTACCCCAGAGATACAGGACAGAACTTTGCTGCTAAGGTTGTGATATTCATCAGTTCTATTGAGCTTAATAATAACGGCCATGGCTGCTTAATGTATCACATCAACTGTGTCATCTTGCTGACCTACTGCTGTCACCTCCCACTCTTGTGTACCTGTATTTTACATACTTCTTTCTGCTTCTAATTATTTATGCTCTTGGAAAAGCCTGTTTAATAGTTCTCTGTGTGGTGAATATATGACCTTTGAGTCTGGTACTCTTAGAATCTGAGTGAAATACAGGTTTCAGTTCAGACTCCCTTATCTTTACCATTGAATGGAAAGCTTATTCTTTTTTTTTTTTTTAAACTAATGAGTGCTCAGAAAGAATGGTATTTTGGAACAGCTGGATTCCAGGTGGTGTGTATGTGCTGTTTCTGAATAAGTGTCCCCATTATGCTGAAATGAATTCCTCCCAAAATGCAAGTTTTCTAGATATTTGAAGAGAATATTTTCAGTAGAACCCAACCTATTTTTTAACTTGAAAGTGTTTATCTTCCCAAATTTTGGCTTTTTTTCTTTTAGAACAAATTCTGTACAACATAAAACAGGAGTATAAGCGCATGCAGAAGAGAAGACATTTAGAAACTAGTTTCCAGCAGACAGACCCATGTTGTGCTTCCGAAGCCCAGCCACATGCGTTTCTCCTCACTGGGCCAGCTTCACCAGGTAATGAAAGAACTGATGAGTGAAAGGAAATGTTACTTACTATGGGGAAGAGGAAAACAAATTGCCTTTAGTCATAAAGCTGCTATTTCTCCTTGATTTTTGAAAAAACATTCATGTATCATGAATCTCTTAAAAATATGGTACAAAAAAGGTAATAGCCACTTGGATTCCCATGACTTAAAGTCAGCTATCCATCCCCTAAGTGGACTTCTCCATAAAGGCCATGATTCGTAGCATCTATTAAAGAGGAAAAAAAGAAATACAGCCATATGCTTCTCTGTCAGGTATAGATGTACCTTGCCGTGACTAAATACTGCATTTTACGGATTTCCCATAATTATTTAATAATGATAGACTTGAAATTTCTCCTATATACCATATTTACAAAAATGTCCCTGAACATACACCCTCACACACACTTGTCTTTTAGGATAATGCCTAAAGGTTGATTATTTTGATCCTACATCTTTTTTTACCTACCTCTTATTGGAGAGGATAGTTTGCAAATACACTTCTTAAAATTTAAGATGTAAAACAGGGGTATTTGAAGTGAAGGGGATCAGTCAGTTCAGTTGCTCAGTCCAACTCTTTGCAATCCCTTGGACTGTAGCACGCCAGGCTTCCCTGTCCATCACCGACTCCTGGAGCTTGCTCAAACTCATGTCCGACATGTCCATCGAGTCGGCGATGCCATCCAGCCATCTTATCCTCTGTCATCCCCTTCTGCCTTCAGTCTTTCCCAGCATCACGGTCTTTTCCAGTGAGTCAGTTCTTCGCATCAGGTGGCCAAAGTGTTGGAGTTCCAGCTTCAGCAGCAATCTTTTCCAGTGAATATTCAGGGCTGATTTCCTTTAGGATTGACTGGTTTGATCTCCTTTGCTGTCCAAGGGACTCTCACGTGAAGGAGATAAGTTGGTGAAATTTGCCAAGGGGAGGTGAGGTTAGAGACAGGATTGTATCAGTGGGAAAGCAAGCTCCTCTATTTGTCAGTTTACTTCTTATAAAATCAGTTAACTGGTAGCCTCAGCAAAGCTGAGATTTTGAAAGTAAATACAGATAGCCTTAGTCTGGTAGCTGTGGACTAACGCTGGTATGCTTTATTCTTGTGTATCTGTACACAAGAATTCTGGTATTCTGTTAACATCGGATGCTGGACACAGGGTCCCAGCCATCAAGTAAATAAAGAGCAAGTATAAAGAGGAATTGGGGCAGATAAACAGGACAAACAATTGATAGCACATCTGTGTATTTGTGTTTATAGAATACCTGCAGCAGTGTTATCATGCGTGACTGTCATAACTCTTGAGTTCTAAAAAAGATTAATTTCAGATGTTCTTCAAGAAAAGAGGAATGATGTTTTTGGAAAATAAAAGTACCCTAAGTAAATACTTCAAGAGGAATGCATTCTGAAAAATCTATCACTGTCTAAGTGGCTGCTACATTAATAGTCTTTAAGGATGCTGAACTGTAAAATTTAATGTTGAGTATTAGGAATATATTCTCAGTATTTATTTTTACAAAGTCTCTCCTAGCTAATAATTAAAAGCATTTACTTTGTATTTTGTTATTCTGTCAACCCACCTTCACACTTTCCCCCCTTATATTTGATGGCATCCATCTGCTGTGTCTTTCCAAAGTTGTAAGCTGATGGGAGTAAACCTGATTTAAGACTAGGGAAACACTGTGCGGAAGACTGATGGGAAATGCTTTTATGCGAGCACTGAAACTACTCACATGAAACCCCCTCCTGTGATGATGCTTTTCTATGACGGCTCTAAATCTGATGAGGTTTTTGTTCACTTTGTACATAGGGACTCCATCGGGAACATCCTCACCATTAAAAAAAGAACAGCCCTTATTCACTCTACGGCAGGTTGGGATGATCTGTGAACGTTTATTGAAAGAACGTGAAGAGAAAGTTCGAGAAGAATATGAAGAAATATTGAACACAAAACTTGCAGGTACGATATGTTTTAGAGTCTTTCAGAAACTCATCCAAGGAAATTCTTTCTTACATACATTTTACACATCAATTAAATTACCCCTTGTATACACTGGTAGGAGTATTCTCTAAGAACCAGAGAATTTCAGTTCAAGAAAGGAAATGAACTTGGCTATAGCCATGGCCCTCCTTAGTGACTTTAAGAAGCAGTACTTGTTAGCCATGTAGATGAGCAGCAGTGTTAGGAAACCAGGTATTTCTTTTGGTAATACCCTGTGCTTTCGCTGTTTACAGAGAAGCCTGGCGGGCTACAGTTAGCTTGTGGGGTTTTTTTAAACTCTTGGTTGTTTTTTATATTTCTAGGCTCTGCTTCTACCTTTTTTTATTTTACTTATCCAAATTTTGAACTTTTTATCTTGTATTGGGGTATTAGCTGATTAACAATGTTGGAGGTAGGTTCAGGTATCGTTAGATTCCAGATATATATAACAAGTCATAGATAATTTCTCCCTCTGACTTCACTCAGTGTGACACTGTCTAGGGCCGTCCAGGTTGCTGCGGATGACACTGCTTCGCTCTTATAATGGTTGCATAATACACACCTTCTGTATCCAGGCCTGTCCACGGACGTTCGGGGGCTTCCGTGTCTTGTTGTAAACGGTGCTGCAGTGAGCACCGGCCTGCACGCGTCCTCTCGGGTCACGTTTCCTCCAGATGCGCGCCCGTGCGTGGGACTGCAGGGTCGTGTGGTGGCTCTGCTTTTGCTTTTATGAAGCCTCCGAACTGTTCTCCATAGTGGCTGTACCAGTTTACATTCCGCCTGCGGCGTAGGAGGGTCCTCTCCCCTCCACACCTTCTAGCATTTGTTTGTGGATTCTTTGATAATAGCCATTCTGATCACTGTGAGGTGATGTCGTTTTGATTTGCATTTCTGTAAAAACTAGCGATGCTGACATCTTTTCATGTGCATATTGGTCATCTGTATGTCCTCTTTGGAGAAATGTCTGTTCAGGTCTTCTGCTCATTTTGAGTGGGTTGTCTGTTTTGATGCTGTTGTCATAAGCTGCTTGTAAATTTTGGAGACTAATTCTTTATCGGTCACATTGTTTGCAAAGGTTTTTGACTTTGTACCTTTCATGATAATTTTGCATCAGTCTGAACACTTGAAATTTAACTGGCACCGCATACATAATTTTATTAGAGTATCAATCTGCTGCATTCTTTTAATTATCCAGAAAAATTGTTTCCATAAAATGTGTTAATTTGAGTGTAGTAAATAAAATATGTACACTAACATAATCAGACTTTCCCCCTTGATTTTTAAGCCACAGATTTAATGGATATTGATATTGTAAACTTCACGATTAGGGAGTTAAAGTGCTAATATAGGTGAGAGAATTTTGGTTATATAACATCTTTTTCTGTGGCATCTAATTAAGTTACAGGTGGATATTTGGATTATTACATATTTTACTGTGCTTTTTGTCCTGTTTCCTCTCATTGTAGTACGTTACCATTCACAGACCACTTATTATAATTTTCAGAGGAAAAATATCTTTATTTTTAATAAGTAAAGAAATAAGCCCCACCCAGCTTATACATGAGATTATGTGATTTGAGCTGATGTGGGTTTCCTAAGCGCCATGCTCTTTCCATTTGATAAGCTATTATTACTGAGGTTGTATGTTTAAGTGCCAACTTAGAATTGTTTCACTATATGTATTGGACTTCTGAGTTTCTCTGGCCTTGATATATTAAGAGGGCATTTTTACAAATCATGCAATTGACATTTACCTTTATTTATAGAACAATATGATGCATTTGTGAAGTTTACACATGATCAGATAATGCGACGATATGGAGAACAGCCTGCTAGTTGTAAGTATTTCATCTTTGAACCAAATACAAGACAATCTTATGGAGATGTTTGTTGTAATTCATTATAATTATCTTCATACACAAGAGGACTTAACAATATCAAGGAGAAAAAGTTTGGAGGAAATAGGCAGTAAAATTTTATTCAGGCTTATTATTTTTGCTTACTTAAATACCTAGGGCAGTATACTAGGGATGAAGCTTTGGCGTGTGTTTAAATTTTGACCTGAACTTTGCACTCATTTTCCTTTTCTCTCCCTTTAGATGTTTCATGAATCACGTTTTCTCCATTTATGGGCTGCCTTGTTCCTTGTTGAGTTGTTGCAAGAGGTCCCAATTATGACATGCAGCAATGCCAATACCCCTCTGTGAATACAGGTTATTTCAAGCTTTCGTCAGTGGCAACCACTCTTAGGCAGCAACCGGATTTGGAAATTTCCTTGATGTCAATACCACCCGGATGTGGACCTTTACTACCTGTATTAATGCCAGTGGCCTCATTTGCTGTATCATTACAATTTGGCTTCTATTAATATGTTTGGAAAGGATTAAAGCTGGTATTCTAAGAACATGCCCTTCACTGGTTGTGTAAATAAAACTGTAGAAAGACACTTCAGATGAAGTTAGTGTGATTTTAATTGTGCACTACAACCAAGCTATAACCAGTTATTAATAATTTAGAATGTAATCCCAGGACATTATTAAGCAAATAGCCTACAGTGCTTCCTATGAACTAGTGAAGGAGGAGGGCATTTCTGTATTCCAGGACTTCTTTGGGTTTCAAATGGGTTTATATGATTTCCCTGTTGGGATTTTTTTTTTGGTAGTTTTTATTTATTCTATCAGTCTTTTTAACGAATGTTTATAGCTGCATCCCCCGCCCCCCCCAGCCCCCAGTGTATCATTGTTTTACTGCCCTTGTAGTACTGGAATTTAGCTGGAAGAATAAATCATTTACTTCTAATCTGCTTGTTTTTAATGTACAGATGGGTAGTATTTGAATAAAGCCAGTGTTTTAAATGTAAGCATTTTCCAGGAATCAATTTTCTGATAAGATTTCAAAATCAGTGTTTTCATAAACTTCTGATTCCAAATTCTCTCTCTTCTCATTGCATGATAGAAGGTTAGTTTTAACAACTGTAGACTTTGAAGGAAAATATATGAAAGCATCATTCAATACATCTAATTTCCATTCAATACATGCTTTCCAGACACAGCTTTTCTATAATCAATTGACCAAAAAGTGCTTCAGTGCATTCTTTTAAATTCTATTAATGTATTTCTACTAATCAAGTCATAAATATACTGAGATATGTTTATAATTGACCTAATTAGTGGAAGACAAAAAGGATTTTTTTCCTTTTTTAACTTTAGTAATTGTATTTCACCAAAATTATATTCTTTGTCTAAAACAAGACCAAAAAGTGGTACAGGGCCTCGGCAAGACCCTCAGGTAACGCACGTGCCCGTGAAGTGCTTCAGGTGTAGCACGGGGCGGCTGTAGGGGAGCTGGGTGGGCCCACCTGGTCTGCGTGGACCGACGGACAGTCGGGGCCAGACTTGGCTTTGTGGTGGGGAGAGGACCGCATGTAGGGTGTTGCGCGGCATCCCTGGCCGCTGCCACTAGATGCCGGAAACGCCCTCCCCCACTCTCGACAACCAAACACCGTGCCTCCAGACCCGAACGTCAGGCGAGGGCACAAAAACGGTCCCCGGCTGGAAGCCGCCGGCCTAGTGGGACAGCGTTTTAGAATGCAAGGGTGAGAAAAATACAGAGGAGTGAGGATAGAGAGAATGTAAGTATGCTTTCTCTCTTCTTCACTCCAAAATGAACATTCTTTTTATACAACCACATGTGACTTTTCATGCAGATTTAAAGTTTATAAAAGAGCTGGTCTTTGTTTTAGAGGATATGCTGTAAGGAAAACTGGTGCTGGCAATCTAAATGGGGCCTCAAAACATTTTAATTCTGGATTCAACTTTGATCAAGAACAAAATTTCCCCACAGCCAAATTTCTGCTTATCTACCTTACCCCAAAATTCTGTCTTATGGGCTGCTTCATCAGTTTAACTGATTTAGTGTGTGAGGTAATTTCAGAAAATGAAAAATGTGGGAAACTTCTTGGATTTATTAACAGTTAACAAGATGTAGATGGACCCCGTAGGTGGTGATTGGTACAGATACAAGCTGCACTTGGCTCCCAAACAGCTCTGCAATTGCTTCACGTACAGAACTTAGGTCCGACAGTCATCTTTTCCCAGTAAAGGCAGCGCTGGTGCTGTGCTGTCCTGAGTCACTGTGATGCAACTAGGGTAAATCACCGGATGCGATTCTCTCTGTAGGAAAATCGGGCACGGGCAATGTGGGAAATGTAGTAGGTTTAAAAAATACCAGTGCTGCCTTTGGCCTGTGGCAAGAGCTTACATCCTAAAGAAAAGGGTCGCCAAGTGAGACGTTTATTGCATCCGCAAGGTTAACTGGCACCGTTTGCAGGTCCTACCCCCAGAGACTGCTTTAGAAGACGGAGGGGAGGTGAAGACTGTTGAAATCTGACATGTTCCCCAGCTGATCCAAGGTTGGAAATGACTGTATCTGCTTTTTGGGTTTACCCTCCTACTTCAAAACTACACAGTAACGGGTGTTAATAGGTGAATACCCTGCTAAAGCACCCGCTGAGCTGTCCCTGTCTCCTCGTAGGTGGGGCTCCAGCAGTCACCTGCTCCCCCCTCTGCCCCGGCTGGGGAGCAGGGCTCATTCAGAGGCAGGGCCAGCAGTCCTCTCTCCTGCACCCATTTGCTTCCATGTGTAATTCTCATAAACGTAAAACACTTGACAGCAGACTAAGTCTTTTGATCCTATAATCCTTCTCTAGGTTATTACCTATTTTTGTGTTCTATAATCTTCAAAGCAAAACTCAGGAGAATTTTCTAAACTTCCATTCTTCTCCCAATGTTGTGGTCAGTTTTTATTACGAAAAAAATCAAAAGCTAAAAATACAGTCCAACAATCCTCTTAACAGGAACAATTATTTTGCCGTTTCTGCTTTGTATGTATGTTGTTTAAGAACGTGTCGCCCACCAGGCTCCTCTGTCCGTGGGATTTCCCAAGCAGGACTGTTGGAGTGGGTTGTCATTTTTCTGACCCACAGATGGAACCAGGTCTCCTGCGCTAGCAGGCGGATTCTTTTACCTCCTACTTAAAGGAATGCTTTCCTAATCTAACATCTAGTCCATATTCAGGTTTCCCCATTTGTCCTCAAAATGTCCTTTGCAGCTTTTTTTCTCCCTAAGTGAAGTTGCTCAGTCGTGTCCGACTCTTTGCAACCCCACGGACTGTAGCCCGTGAAATTTTCCAGACAAGCGTACTGGAGTGGGCTGCCATTCCCTTCTCCAGGGGCTCTTCCTGACCCAGGGATCAAACCCAGGTCTCCCACGCTGCAGGCAGACGCTTTACCTCTGAGCCTCCAGGGAAGGCCATTTTCTTTTCTCCCTAAAGCAGAATTCAGTTAAGATTCTGACGAACAACTAAGCTTGTCATCTTATTGAATGTTTGTCACTAATGTCAGCAAACTCTATCCCTTTAAACATCTGTAATCTGGAAGTTAAGTCTAAAGCATTTATTAGTTTCATGTTAAGAATTTGGTATAAGATGATGCTATGATCTCATATCACACAAAGTGATGTGACAGGTGAGGCCTGCCAGGCTTTGTCCTGACTTCAACCACTCGTTAGCCCCCATCTCCCACATGGCTGAATCTGGTCAGCATCTGAGGCACCTGTTCAGTTGGTGGCAAGACACCACCACACTGGCCTGACTGCTTTGCTTTGCTGGCCGCCGGCCCGGTCTTCCTCTGAACTTGAAAGCATGCCCAGCGTTGACCTGGGGCTCCCTGGCGCTGCTCACACTCACTGTGGTGAGTTTCAACTCCTCGGCTGACGGCATCTGCATTCAGGAGTTTTTCAGAGCCCTGAACTCCCCACATCCTTGCAGGAGACGTTTGTCTCGCCCGGAGGACCTCAGTGACCTCCCAGTTGCTCTCTGGCCTCACTCGTGCATCGCCGCCTGCTCCCGTCTGTCCTCACAGCCAGTGACCCTTTGAAGGTCTCCCTGAAGGACGGCTCCGACGGCTTCCTGCCTGCAAGAGGTGAGGACCTTCCCGTGGCCGGCCGCCGTGCCTCGCTGCTCTCCCCGCCGCCGCGTTCAGTTCTGCGTCCCCGCTTGCTCACTGCCCCGCCCCGGCCCCCTCCGCTGCTCCTCCAGAGCGGCTGGCGCTCTGCCCTCAGGACCTCTGTCCCGCCGTTCTCTACCTCAGATGCGCTTCTTCCGCAAAATCAGGCTAAGTCTTCTCATTCAGACGCCGTCTCGGGCAGGCCTGTTCAGCAGGATCTGCTTCCCTTTTGTGTTTTTCCTTTCACACTGTGTAACTGAGGGCAAAGATCTGTGCTCGCTGAACTGCTGCAAGTGTTCATGATACGTGCTCAATGAGTCATCTGTGAACAAATCAGTCACACATTTTTTACCTAGATCTTACCGACCACAGTCAAAAATGAAACATGGTTGAGGGCACACTGACTGAAGGGCAATGGCTGGAGACACTGGGAAAAACAGTGGCCTGTTGTGAAGACGCACTGGGAACTGTCCCACCAGAAATCGCGTCTTTGATCCCGTCCCCTTGGCACAGGCCCTGCTCCATGCCCTCCTTTGAGGGGCCCCTAGAAGCTTTGCCTCTAACACATGGATTCCAAGGTGTCAACAGCCTTTTGTGTTTGTGTTTGTATGTTCGTTCGCATCATGACTTCCTTAATTTCCAAGCTGACGGCCCTTTGTGCATATGTACCTACGTTTCAATTCTGCTGAATAAGGAATCGTGGCATCTTCTAGATGAAGGTGAGACGTGCGCTATCTGGACTAACGCTAGGCTGGCAATCGTCACAAGGCTGTGTCGGGCTAGACACCTGCTCTGGCTTGCACTTGCTTCTTTATTCCTGGTACCTTGGGGTTTACTTTTCTTATGAACCCTGACAACATTATGACAATTTGTCTGGGGTGCATTTCATCTAGCACTTACAGTTTTTGAAGCGGGAATAGGGAAGGGAGCGGTTATCCATTAATGTCATCTTGGCTCACCTTGTTGCCACAGGGCTAAGGAGCCCTTTACACTTAACATAATACCTCCTTTATACTCCAGAATTAACGAGGCTTAAGTTATATATTAAGTCTGTTTATATTAAACTTGTCCTCTGAGCACAGAGACCGACAAGTGCATAGTTCTAAGGTCTTCAACTATAACAGTCCTCGCTGAACTTGGACTTCTTTGCTCCCAGTCATATCTGCATGGTAACTTTGGTATGTCAGTATGCTCAGACACATCCCAGAATTCTCTTGGAACCAGAACATTAAATAATGAACTTGAGGTCTCTTTGCTTCACTATCTTGATATGAGTTCTTATTATGGAAGAGATTCAGATGTCATTTCATCTGAGCTTTAAGGGTTGATGTGATTTGTAAAGATCTTTGAGGCTCTAAGACTCCATGATGGGTCAACCTGAAGTATAATATTTGCTGCCTTTAAGCAGAAAGCCAAACAGCTTGAGACTTTTTAAGTTGTAAGACTAAAGGAAATGGGGCAATAGAAGCAGTTTTAGAACCTCTGTTGGAGGAGAAATGATCCTCTAGAATATTCATCTTCTATTACATAATTTACGCAAGTGAAGAAAACCAGTGCAAGAAGCTGGTAGAACAAGTATTAATACTATTAGATCAACTGCAGATCAACTGATCCTCCTGGAAAATGAAAGTGAAGTCGCTCAGTCGTGTCTGACTTTTTGTGACCCCGTGGACTGTAGCCCGCCAGGCTCCTCCGTCCATGGGATTCTCCAGGCAAGAACACTGGAGTGGGTTACCATGTCCTTCTCCAGGGGATCTTCCCGACCCAGGGATGGAACCCAGATCCTCCTAGATAAAGGAATTCATTACATTTATATATTATTCATGTTCAAGAACAATTTATTCATAACTTCTTCATGACTGAGATTTGCAGTGATATTCTGAGAAAGTTTCTAGTTGCGTGTTACTTGTTCAATTTCAAAGTTCTCCAAAGGGGCTTCGATACATTCCTGTTTGGGGTTAACAGTCTACCTTTCTGTTTAAACATCACACAGGGATTCCACACTTTTCTTGCCAATCTTCTTTGAGTCGTGTGTAAATATGACTGGTCTTTTTCTCTTAAGCTAACTGTTGTCTTTCTGGCTTCACTCATTTGCTATCTAGCAGCCTCCCCATGTTAGCCTTGCCACATGGTCAGTCTTCTGTTTGGTAGGCTTTATAAATCCCAAAAGTTCTAATTCAGAGACAGCCCTAATAAACCGGGCACTGGAAGCTAGAGCTAAGGAAATTCACCGCGCACTTCTGACCAAACAAGGGGGTTAAAATCTCAGTGTTAAAACCTCAGTTGGGGAGCTGAAGTACAGTTCAAATGCATACTACTGAATTAAACTGTAACTTACTGGAAAACATTAAGTACAATTAGAGTCCACTGTCAATGAGACACAAATGGAAAAGTGCTCACCACTTATCTAGTTCTCATCTTTCAAGGAGTATGAAAATTGCTTCCCTGCCAACTTCAAACTACGTCAATAACCTAAGAAATATAGAGAATTCAATAATGACCGTTCTGGGACATTTTTGGTGAACTTTGGAAAATGACCTTTATGTAAGTTTCAGATCAAATAGTTTAGACTTGTCTCATTTTAAATTCAAAGTAAGTATTAAGGAACAACTTATTCTGGGATGGTATGGTTCTATCTCTAGTGTAGATCCAGAGAAACTATATTCCGTAGGCTTACTTGGACGTTGTAGAATTAATTTCAAAAGGATACTGGATAATTTCATTCCTTTCTTCTGAGGTTACAGAATTTGCATCCATTTTTTCAGCAGCTGTCACAACTGTCGCAAAAGCCTTTTGAGAGAAGAAGATAAAAATCTCTGCTGTCGTCAAACATCTTTTATTTTTTTGCTCTCGATGGCTCTGTATTTTTAAGCCAGGTCAAACACTGCTGCTGCTGGTAGCTGACACATTTTAAAAAATTATACCAAATTTCAGGGTCTTAGAACTACATTGATGATCACTTTAAATAAGTACACATTAAAAGAAAGTGGAATGGTTCCCAAATAATCTTATATTTCAGAGAACTAAGAAATGTGCAGAGGAAAACAATAAAAACTGAGAAGCTGAAAAAGCTGAAAAGCATGAGGCTGTCCTCTATCCTCTACTCCCAACCTCCATCACCCAGGAAAATGCCCATTTTTCTTGGAAGCAACCAATTACCATATTTTTAAATGGTGGGTGACAAGACATGCTTCAAATAGGGCCTTTAACCAAGTTAACTTTTAATACTCTGAAGAGGGAAAGAATAATTATTAAAGAATAGTAATAGTTGTCCTTTGCCTTGCCAAGTATTCCTTGTTCTTTCTGATTGCTAAATCTGTTGTACAGTTATTCCAGTATTTTCTTTTATCCAACAAGGGAAATGCTAGTTAATAATACACTGTTTTATCTTGTGGGATAACAGAACTGACCTCAACTGTTCGGCTTCTGTTAAACATACTAAAAGGTACCTCTTTCGACCTGGCAAGGACACAGCATTACTAACAGAATTGGCTTGGCTGAGGCGTGGGATCAGCGTTCTGGGGCTTGGGTGGAACTGCTGAGCAGTTAGGCGCCTTTTTGGAGAAACTTGCCAGGTGATTTATAATACTTTCCAAACCAAAGAGAGGTGACTGAGAAAATAAGAGGTGACTTCCAAAGAACCCAAAGTATAAAAACAGCCCGAGAAAGGCCACGGTTGGTCAGACACAGACAGCTTGCTCGTTCCCCCGACCTACCTCCGACCAGTCCACAAGGTTGATTAGCCTGCTGCACTCCAGGTGCAGTTTATATGCTATGCAGATGTCTGGGGCGACATTTGGAATGCAACCTTCTTCACTTTTCAGCGCTTCATTCTAAAAATAACAGTAAACTAAGATAACTACCTTTCAGAAATCACGAGAACAAAATCACAAATTAACTAACCCCCTACCCTGAAATCTGCACGCTAGTAACTGAGGTCTGTGGTTTCCTTTATTTTCTGAGCTGTATTCACTCTTCAGTAGTTAGCTGGTTGTTGGCCAAAACTTCCCTATTAGCTCCTAGGCACTGGACGGATACCGCCAGGATCAAAAAGCAGGAATTTTTTCAATTTCATCATTATTTATCTCTTTTTTTCATTTAAATAATACATTATTCATTACTGAGACTCTGATGCATTTCTGGTTTCCATAAAATTTTATGGAATTTTGTGGATTTTCAATAAACTGCCACTTCCAACACTGCTAATTACCTGAATTCTAGCAATCACTATATTGTACTAAGAAACACCAGCACACCTCTACCAAGACTACCAGCTGTCCCTCAAAGACGGTGTGAACACTGCAGACCCGAACCCCAGAAAACCACCAGTGTTTCTTCAGCTTATTTGAAATCAATGGTTCTTATCAAGAAGCAAAATCTCTTTCAAATATACACATGTGAATTATATGCTCCCCCAAACTGCTGAAATCACACCAGTTCTCTTCTGTGACTTGATACTAGCCAAAAAAAGATGGATTTTATAAAGATTTTATAAAGAGTGTTAACTTGTGGCTAATATAATAAAAATAATTGATATTCTGTGCCTTAAATATGAAATTATTCAATTATCCCACTACCGACATTACTGAAAACCACAATTTGCACCTCCCTACTCAGCATTCTCTCACAATGCTCGCTCAGCATGTTTGTGCGCCGTTTCAGACGGGAAACCAGCACATCGGAACTCTCCTCAGAGGCTTCATCAGTCACTTCTTAAGCATCCTCTGTTGTAAGATTTCCAGGTGCCTAAGTTGATAACTTATTAACAAATTAGCAATTTAATATTAACTTAGCAAATTACCAACAAATTATTTTATGTGTGTTTATAACAACTAACACTTTCAGCTTTCTGAAATGTTTAAAGTGATCCTGGTACCCATCACTGAACTCTTTGTTTAAAGAACAACTTGGAACTGGCAGGTATGTCTGGAGCTTAGGAGCTTCCCTGCCAGGATGCTGCTGGCTGGCCTCTACATTCAGTTTTGGAGATACTCTCAGGGTAGGTTTTAAGTTTTTCCTTTTTCCATCAGAAATAATCATTTGGATTTTTAAGTAATTTCACTGAGTCACAAGGTTTGACCAATTATCTGCTGTTAGATCTGTAAGAAGGCTTTCTCTTATTTTCAAGAGTAGTAGCATTATACTCAAGTAACGCCTATGGCCTGGTTTTATTACATGAAAGAGAAGACAACCACACATGATCAAGCCTGGACTCTGAACTGAGCTGCCAGTGACGTCCGCTTCTCACCTTGAGGTAGTGATAGGGGTTGTTGAGGGCGGTGTGGAGGGCGACGCGGGGGGCGGCATTCAGGTGCTGGCGAAGGGCGAGGGCAGAGCTGAAGTAGAGCGCCTCATGCAGAGGCTGGGTGTCGGGAGGCAGGAGGTACTCTCTGAAACCGTCAGAGGCAGGTATCAGCTTTCAGATGAGCACAGGTTCATTTCCAGCATAATGTTTTTGTCACTCACCTTGAAGGACTGAGCAATTTACTTAAAAAGCAAAATCAACAACAGCCAAAACAAAATAAGTATCAAATCCAGTGCAGCCGTCCTCAATTCTACCTCTCCCATGTAATATCGTTTAAAACTTCTACTGTCTGGAGTAAAGGAAACTATATCTTAGTTCTGATTCAAACCTCTAGGAACAAATGTATACAAATTACATAGATAGAATTTCTCAAAGTGTCAATGAATACTTTCTTAAATTATTTAGGAAACATGTCATATCCCTTACCATAGGAAACATTTTAACTCTTGGCAGTGTTAAACACAGGCCTCAGACCTGGAATTAAGAGTTTAGAAAATCTTTTTGGATCATGGAGATATCTCTCATAGAAGAAATATATGTGAAGTTTTATGTGTGAGAATTCCTCTTTATAGGCAGAAAAGGCTAAATTTTTGCTTCAGAGTATTAAAAAAAACAAATCATTTATCATTGAAATTTCAATTACTGGAAAAAACCCTCTAATTTGAGGTTCTTCTGTCTTATTTGAGCTAGATAATAGACCAATTTTAATGAAATCTGAATTTTAGAAATAAAGCATTAAAAACTTCACTGTGAATACATAATAAGCCTGTCAGCTGGTCTGAGCCATGGAAAGTACACCGTCCCTGGGTGGCCCAGTGGGCTGCGAATCAGAAAGGGGAAACTCTGGTATCCGTAACCCAAAGGCAGAGGAAAAGTCACAGACTCGACTAGAGCAGTTAATTCACAATGCCTTCACAAAGATTCCTGAGGCTCAGTCAGTCCTGGGCCTGAAGTATTTTGGTCACATGACAGATTCCCACCAGTGCAGGCAGCGCCAAGCAGCTTCCTCAGCCCATCCACCAGGGAAATCACTCTTCTTTCTGGTGTTCTGGCTTTCTTCCCCCCCGGAGAGGATGACACTGCCCAGAAAAACCCCGCAACACTCGCCCCTCCTGCGGGGTCTGGCTTTGAGGAGGAGCGGAGGCAGCGGGGTGTGACCACGTGTATCATGCCCCACCAACCCCATCCTGCCCGCCTCGAGCGCCCCAGGCCCTCCGCTCGCTTCACTTCCAGATGCTGCTCCCTCCCGAGTCAACTGGATTAGGTGGTTTAGCCGTAGCCGTGGGAATGGTTTTTGTGATGCCGGCTGCCTCCCTGGATGGCTGGCTACCCCTTCGTAATTTCCGACCACAAACTTTTCCTATCCCAGCCTCAGGCTGGCCCCAATCATCATACATGACGGTCATTAAAAGATCATGCTGGCGTCCCTACTCTGTAACAAGGACTGGAAATCTAATAAGGCAACCAGATCAGGTCAGTTTCAGAAAAGATACTGTCTCATATTTGTCCTTCTCTCCCTTTTTAAAATCCTTATATTTAATGTTTAGAGATTCAGGTAATTACCAAGGTAGAAGACCTTTTTAGATGGGTATCTAAAGAACTTCCGTCAGAGTCAAAATATTTGCCTGTATTTTGTTTCCACTGGGCTACATTAGCTGTGCAGCAGTGATGAAACATCACCATGTATTAGAATTCTTAATCCAAATACAAACACGGAGACGGACACAGAAATCTGCAGTGAGTCTGGCACTGGCACCCTACGTGATCCTCAGGTCGCAGTCCACACGCAAAAGGGGTGGTCCGATGGCGCTGGGGCGACCGTCCTCGCACCCACAAGGCTCACGGAGCTGAAGCTTGCGTTTCGGTGAAACCGTTCACTCAGCGGCAACTTGTTCTCATCTCTCAGCGGTTTCAGCAAGAGCTGCTCCTGGTATACTGGGAACTCTGCTTGCTTCCTGAGTCCAGTGTTCGTCATTTATCTTTTACGGACTTCTCTTCTCCTGAACTCCAGGCTCTGTTGTAAACATCTGTGTTGTGAGCCTTGGGGACAGTGGGGCGATGGCATGGGCCTTCGTCACACGCCAGCAGCCTGGGGTTGTCTGACTTCCACAGGTCACCAGCTCTCTTGCCTTTAGCTGCCACATGACTGCGTGGTCCCCTTTAGCTCTAAAATACTACTCACTCCTAACCTCTTCCCTCTGGGACACTCAATCTTGGCAAAGACGATATATCCTGGTATGGAAATTTTTGTGATTTCACAACACAATGCAGTTCAGTCATCATCAGTTTTATTTCAGTAACTACACAGGTGAAAAGTCAGACATATTAATTAGATCAAAGGTCATGAAAAAGGAATGGCTGGTTGGTTGCAGAGCCTACAATCTGGGATCTGTGGCAATCCAGAAAAGAACATGACACTCGACCTATAAATTATGCCCCGTTACACGTAAAATTGTTTTTAGCAACTGCGGCGGCCACAACTTGGGAAAGGAGAACTCGGCTCTCGGGTCCAGAAGCTGGAAGCGCAGGAGAGCCCGGTGGGGCAAGGTTAATTCTGCGAGTTCCCCAAGGTCGTCTTTAGCCAGGAGGCCACTAGCACGGCACCGCATCACTTTTACGGGACACGTTTCTCTCACTTCAACCCTCCTTTTGTCACACTCGGTTGATCCTTGTGACTTCTGTCCTGACATCAGTAATTTCTCCCCAGTGACCAGGAACAACAACTGCCCCCACACGGTCCTGGAAAACGGAACTGTTCACTTACAAGAAGGACACCTAACTTATCAGAAAACCACTCTTCGTCCTCAACAGCTGGATTGCCTTCTTAGTACTTGATTCTATTCAGTACCCAGTCTGCTGCCGAGACTGAACTGCCATTAAAAAATAGGAGCAGCAATGATAAAAAATAGTCCTTTTCCTACTTTTAAACTATTTGATCATTTTATTTTGAAGACTTCTCATTTTTTTTTTTCTAGATGGCATGTCCCAACTGCAGGTTAGGTGGGTGATTTTACAGACCTGGCTTTTGGGAAATCCAAACTCAGAATGATTTGAGTTTCTCAAGAAAAGGATCTCTTAAAATACAGGCAGGACTGGTGTACTTCTAAATGGACTCTGAGCGCCTTTCTCACCATGCACTGGTGCTGACATGATCATGAGCTGCACTGGTCTCCCTTAGAAACCCTTCACTCAGGATAAAATAGGGCATTACGGCTGGGCTGGGTTGTCTGTTTTGTGGGCTTGGCCCAGACCCAGCACGCTCTGAGCAAAGACGCAGCAAGGATGAAGCACAATGAAAATACCTTGTTACTAGAAAGGGGAAAACCCTTTTCTATTTCCAACCCCACTTCCCCTCCCCGCTGTCGGCATAATGAACCAGGGTAAATTTAAGCCTGCACTCTACTCAAGAATGAACTAAGTCATCTGGTTAGCTGCTTTAATAAGGATGGGAAAGGAATCAACACTAGCAGTCTAAGCCCCACAGAGGGCCGTAAGAAGCATAAAGCCTAAGCCGGGGGCGTCCCGCACTGCCGGAGGACAGCTATCACACCAGCGTCGTCGGGGCAGAGGGCCTGACTTCGAGCTCTGCAGACTCACCGCGCCAGGCTGTCCACGAAGCTCACGACTTGCTCTCTGAGGACTTCAAACCTGGTCTGCTTCTTACTGGTGCTCCTTAACTCCTTCATTTCCAGTAAGGACTGCGGAGGGAAGAAGAGACCTGTGGGGACCCTGAGCCAGGGGGCCCCTCAGAGGGGAGCTCTGCCGCGCCGGCAGAGGCAGCCCATGCCCGTCTGTGCGACAGGCGCAGAGACGGAGCCGAATCGAGGTGGGCTGTGCTTATTTGTCATCGTTAGCAACTGGGAAGAATCTCTCCTCCTGGGTGTTTTGCTTCAAAAAAACATCAAGTGACTTTTCAAGGAATGAGGAGAAGGGCAGTTTACTTCATTAGTATGTTATATGGCAGTGCGCTCACTAGCCAGAACTCTCTACTTCGTTTAAGAAAAGGACTTCCAAGAAGAGGAAAAAATCCTTGCTCTTTGCCATGCTAACAGGATGGACTCCAAGTGTTTTGTTTTGCTTAGACTGATACTTTATTCTACGTGATCATAACTTGGTATCATGGTACAGAGAAGGTTCTTTATTTTGCCAGCCAAGATCCTAAAGTGAGAACTATCTGAAAAACGCTATATTGGACACACTGTGTGGATCAATATACATTAAAAAAATAAATAAATCAAGGAACGTATATAAAATTAATGACTTAGTCTTTTTGGAATCTCAATTTGACCAAACTGAAAATCAAATACATCAGATAAATAATCAGATTTCTTTTTGCAACCATGTTCCCACTTTCCCTTATTGATATTAATTCTCTTTCTCCCTGAGACTATCAGAACAGCTTCTACCTTTATGGGTTAGTAAGTTCCAGATTTCTACAAGGAGAATGAAGATAGCTATGGGGTAAACAGGACGTTCAATTTATAAGTGAGTTACAAACTCTGCTTTGTTCTTAGCTGTGACTTTAAAATGAAAACAAAAACACCCGAGCAGAGCTCACCGAGAGCACACAGGAGCATCAGGGGTGTAGCTGGGAGGGAGAGAGTGATCTGACCTTCTGAAGATGATAGAGGTCCGTCTTCTGAAGCCCCCTTGACTGTGACTGAGAAGCTTCTGCTTCCTCTTTGGTTTCTGCTTTTAATACAAAACCGACATACAGCAGCTTGGGTAAATCCATTCAAGAGAACAAACATTTCTACTACTCCAAGGGGAATAAAGTTTCATCCTTTTTCTTCTTTTAATGTGGCAAGAGATCAAGGTTCCATCAGATAAATGATCTCTTCCAGAGACTGAAGGTCAATAAACATTACCTAAGATACACTACAGAGAGGTCTTCAAAAAAAGCAGCTACTGAATTTTAAAAACGTGACCATAATGAAAATAAACTCCTCCAAACTAACAGGAAAATAATTTCCAAATGTTTGTGTTATTATAAATAGCTTTTTAAAAAAAGTTACACTGTGCTCCTCTGACTATGCCATTACTGATGTAAACGATACAAACCTACACTCTGGCAAACTTAGCCTTGATCTTCTGATTCACCATGTTTGACACAAGGCTACTTACATCTAAAATGGGCAGTACGCAAAAGTCTTGAGAGAATCTATGAAAACACAAAACGCATCATGGTTCTTTAGCACAGCAGACAGAAAACTGTATCTTGTAAAAGGCGTAGTTGTTTCTAAAGATCCTGAAACTCTGAAAGCCTCTTCCTGGCAGCGCGGGGCAGGTTTTGGAATCTCACACTCTCAAGGCTTATCTGGCCAAACCTAAGATGCAGCTGGACAACCTGCTTTGTTCTCAAACAATAAACTTCTTTTTAGCTAGTGATAATTCTCGGTTCAAGAAGGACATGATTTAAGGTTAAAACACCTAATAAACTCTTCATCCGATTTCAGTAACATGTTTCAGAGCCTTAAAAATAAATCTTGTCTGACACTCTCACCTACCAAACCCTCCAAATGTAATTTTAAACCTAAACTGTAATACGTAATAACTGTCAAGGAACCAGAGATAGCATATAGTCAAATATTACTACTGGCCCAGTATGGGAGGGGAGGGTTAATTTCACTTCATTATCAACAACATGGCACTTCTGAAAATAGAGAAGTACATTTATTCAAGACACTGGTTTTGCTTCAACTTATAAAATTCTTCTGAAGAAGACTGTTATCTTAATTGCCAACCTTCCCATTTCTAAAAGCTGCATTCCTTTATTTAGTATTAGCACAAGATTTGTTCACTAGCTTATGTTACACAAATTCTAATTAAAATGATTATATCTGCAGTTTCATTTCACAAAAATCCAAGTCTGATTTTGTAAAAGATTGAAATTTAGCTAATTTATCTTATATTCTTCTAAGTCTTCTGCCCTATTTATATCCTTAAGGGTGGTCCCTCACTGTCCTAGTGACCATAATTAGGTGGTAACTGGGAACTGGAGAGAAAAAAACAATGAGATGGTAGTTAAGAAATATGTGAGCTCTAGGCTGGATGCTACCCTGGCTAGCTCTGAGATCTCGATTCGGAGGATTCTCTTCCTGGGCTTTAGTTTCTGCTGCGGCTGGACTCAATAATCTCTGTGATACCAGTTTTAGTCCTTTACAATGTTTATGATTTGAAACTGGCTCAGCTCAGAGTGTGGTGCAAATGCAGTACAGAGCAAGGCCTGCGCCCGACCCGGAGGGAGCCCCGGCACTGTGGGGTGTGCCAAGCGGACGGGCTCTCTCAACTTCCACTGGCCTCAGCAAAAGCAGTTTCCTAAATCCAAATGTGTTAAACACAAAGGAACACTTGCCAAACACAGGAAAAATTGATAGAGACATTCTAAGTGAAATGTTTTCACCACGCCATGTCCAATCTATGTGCTTATACGCACCAGGTTGCCTCTTTCCCCGAGGCTCCACTAAAATTTCCCTAAATAGGGGAAAATAAGAAGGGCACAGTCATTTTGTTTTACCAAAGGAGTACCATGCTTCAGCGCTAGAAAGGGGGCAAGGGGAGAGCCCACGAAAAGGTAAACATCAGTATCAACCCACGGAGCCCCTCAGAACAAAGAAGTCCCGGCCCATGAGGGCAGAGACAGGCCGCCGGCATCCGGCAGGCACACCAGCTCCCGCGCCGATCACGCAAGACGGAGGCGACCGTGGGTCAGCACCGAGGAACGCCGGGCGGCTGCAATTCTCTGAGGGCTGAGAGATCCAAGCTTTGCAAACCTGATGACAGCAAACCTCAAGCATATTGTGGTAGTCAGCATACCAATGAGCCTCACTGCCGGGAAAGCAGTTCGCAGCTATTAATTCTCAGCCTTACAAATAATTTATGCACTGTTTTTGAAATCTATAAAGAACCTGATGAAATGCTTAAGAAACAACATCTAAAAGGAGTTCTTAATTATGATGCCCTGCTACTCCCTCCAATCTTTTTGATTTCTTTTTGCTGCCTATTTTTTTTTTTTTTTAAAGATAAGTCCTCCAAACTGTCCATCTGGAGAAGATAATATTTTTTCCTGACCATTTGATAGTTTTCATTGTTTTAACCAAAGCTGGAAGAGAACCATTTGGCCTAGTTGTGGTTGTCAAAGACGTGCTACTCTGAGGCTTGGTATACTGACTGATCAAAAACTCATTATCTCTTCATCTCTCAGCGCACCAAAACACGGGGTTTTCCATGTTATTCTAGTCAAATGACAGTCATAGCCAGTAGAATTGGCAAGATATTATATTCTCACCATCAAGGCTCTGAAACTGGGCCAGGAACTCCTCTATTTTCTTTGCTGTGTTGCCAAGCTCCTTTGCAGAAGATGACTGAAAAACCTTCAAACAGTTCTGAAGCATGACCATCAGCTCATCCTTGGCCAACAACCTAGGACAGAATCAGTGACAAGGAATGTAATGCAACTGAAAAGTCAATATACTTAAAAAACAGCGCTTACATAGTAAATATTTCTGCTCAGAAGAAGACAGTATAAAATCCTTTATTTGTAGCTACCAACTATTTTTGGAGAGATTTTCCTCAATGGATGTGATATTCAGAAGTATTGAGAAGTACTCAGAAGAGTTCTCATGATGAAGCTCAGCGTGGAAAATTTACAAAGATCTGGGTCCACAGCCCGGCCCTGGCACTTGCTACTTGGTAATACAGAGCACGTTGCTAAACATCTCTGACCCCTGGCTTCCTTGACTCTAAAATGGAAACAGGAACTCACAAATTTCACAAGTGAGATGGAGCCTTAGGAATTCAATCAGAAGGCGCATCTGAAGACTAGCACAGAGCTTACTTACCACACAGCAGGCGCTGGAAGGTGGTTTTCCTTGCCTTCAGATCTAAATGTAAATTAAGAGACTAGAATCGGCCACTGAGGACGTAACAGCACATGCTGAATGAAAGCTCGTTTGAAATGACCAAAAAGTGTATCATGATTTCCTTATTACCAATTTGGCTAGGCTTTATGTCTTCTATGAGCTTTATTAACACCAGTCAGTAAATCCACTGAACTTTAAACTGGTAGGCAATCGTGTTTATTCTACGGCAGGTGGAACGACTGTGCAACTCCTTCCAGGCCACAGAGAAAACCTTTGTTGGAAACAGAGAAGGGTGAGAGTTCGCCTGCCATTCAGGGGACGCAGGTTCGAGCCCCGGCCTGGGGAGACCGCACGGGCCACGGAGCAACTAGAGCCTGCGCTGCTGAGCCCGCCCCCCAGAGCCCCGGGCTGCAGCCGCTGAGGCCTGCGCGTCTCAGAGCCCGTGCACCACGGCAAGGAGAAGCCTCCACTCGCCGCAACTGCAGAAAGCCGTGCACAGCAATGAAACCCGGCACAGCCAAAAGGTTAAAATAAAATGAGCAAAATTTAAAAGGAAACAGAGAAGAAACACACACTGTAAAGTTAAGATCCTGTTTTCAGGGTCATTACTTAGAGGATCTCTCCCCTAAGATCATAGTCAGTAACAGGACAGTAATTACAAGTTCTTAAATTAATCAGGGAAAAACAGCCAAATTCAGAATCTGGGTGATTCTGTAAAAACTATCTTATGTTTGATATTTTCAAGATAAAAATTAATTTTTCAAAATAAAAATTTAATATTACTAAGTTAGAGAAAAATAAAGCTAAGTAGACTATGATTACCTGGAAATTAAACTGATCACTTTAACTAGAATTTAAACCCAAACCAAAAAAAAAAAAAAAAACCCACCACAAAGACTCTAAAACAAAAACAAATGAAGAAAATAACCAATAAATGTAGAAATGAGAGTGGTGGACAAAAAGTAAACTTTTTCCTCATTTTAAGAAAAAATATAAAATCTCCTCATCATTCTACAGCAATGAAATAATTATCCAAAGTGTATGTAATCTTTATCTGTGAATGAAAGGCAGTTAACAGGTCAAAGAAAACCAAGCCAACACATTAAAATCTTGATTACATTTGAGATTATTTAAAACTTCTGGCTTCCTATTGTCCAGAGAGAATCAAACTATGAAGAGAAGAGAGCTAACTCAAAGTCAGACACACCTGAACCATCTGTCATCCCCGACCTTTAGCCTCACTCAGACAGACGAGACTCAGGCAAGAGCCACACCGCCAGGCTCCAACGAATCACGGGCTCTGTGGCCTGCTGGCAGGGCAGAGGAAATGCTGGTGGAGGTCGAGCCCAAACCAGCAGCCCCTGAGGACTGACCAGCTTCCCAGGTCACAGGCAGCCACGCCTCTTATCCCTGGGCAGCGGACAAAACTGAATATTGAGAAGGGTGAAGCCTATTATTCATCTTCAGGATGCAGGAAAAAATGGCATTGTGTCATATAATTTTGAAATCAAACTTTACTAGCCATAATTTTTAATATGACCTTTGATTGCAAAGGGTGGCTCTTTCATCTCAGGTATAGAAGACTTCTAGAGATTCAGATACTTATTACTCTTTTTATTCTTAGCCAAAGACTATGTTCCTATTTCCAGAGTAAGAAATGACCTCACACTTTCTTAAGTATTCCCAGGATTAATATAAAATAAGACCTGAAGTAACACTGATTAGAGCTAGCAATGTGATCAATCCAATAAAATCATTAATTAAAAATTTTCAATTATTTACATAAAATGAACCAACAGAGATACCTGCTATCATCACTACTCTTCAACATCATTCTAGAATCTATTCTACAATGAATTAAGAAAAAAGAAGCAAGCAGTACGAATAGAAACAAGGAAGATGAAATTTATTATTTGCACATGACATGACTGTAAGCTTTTGAACTGTGGTGTTGAGAAGACTCCTGAGAGTCCCTCGGGCTGCAAGGAGATCCAACCAGTCCATCCTAAAGCAGATCAGTCCTGGGTGTTCATTGGAAGGACTGATGCTGAAGCTGAAACTCCAATCCTTTGGCCACCTCATGCGAAGAGTTGACCCACTGGAAAAAGACCCTGATGCTGGGAGGGATTGGGGGCAGGAGGAGAAGGGGACGACAGAGGATGAGATGGCTGGATGGCATCACCAACCCGATGGACATGGGTTTGGGTGGACTCTGGGAGCTGGTGATGGACAGGGAGGCCTGGCGTGCTGCAATTCATGGGGTCGCAGAGAGTTGGACACGACTGAGCAACTGAACTGAACTGACTGTAAGGTTAGAAAGTCTAAGAAAGCTACAAAAGTATTAAAGCATATTGAAGGGTGTTTGGATATAAGGTAAATACATACATGTGTGTATATGTACACACACATTAATATCTCACACGTGAAAGTGAAAGTCCCTCTGTCGTGTCTGAATCTTTGCGACCCCATGGACTGAACAGTCCATGGAATTCTCCAGGCCAGGATACTGGAGTGGGTAGCCTTTCCCTTCTCCAGGGGATCTTCCCCACCCAGGGATCGAACCCAGGTCTCCTGCATTGCAGACAGATTTCTTTAGCAGCTGAGCCACAAGGGAAGCCTAACTATGGAAAAAAAGAGCATATTCAAAATAGCAACAAAAAGTATAGAATGTTACAACAAATGTGTAAGACATAGCAAAGTATGAAAACCCTGAATAGACATTTTCAGTTCCAACCTTCAATACTGTAAGTAAATAAATTCATTCCAAATTAATCCATATTTCAACACTTTCTGAAACAAAATTCCAGTGGGCATATTTTAAAAGCCTAAAGAAACATTCTAAAATCTATCTAGAAAAAAAAATTAATGTCCCTAAAACTGAGGAACAATGTTTGTATACTTGAGTATGTGTAGTGGGGCTACTAATATATCAAAAGGGATGCACTGCAGTGATTAAAATCAGATGGTACTTTGTATAGAAACAGACCAGCATGAAATCAGGGTCTAGAAAGAGAGGCATATGTGAGAACTCAGTACATGACATCAAGGTAGCACTTCAAATCAGTGGGGAGGAGATGGGAGCGATAGAAATAAGGAGCTTGGAAAAAACTGACCACTACCTCAGCGTTGTTCAGGAGGAATAAAAATGTGAATGCAGTGTGAGAAGTGGGGAAAGAACTATTCCATCGATCACGAAATATTAGAAGGAAGAAAAGCACTTTTTAAGGCTGATAATACCCAGCGTCAGCAAAGGTGTGGGGAGACAGACACCGGGGGCCGTCTGTCTCAGACAGCTATCCGGGGCAGGTGTGTTTGTATTCTGGACTCAAAGAGTGAGCGAGTGCACCCTGTGAAAATAATGACACTAATGCACAAACGCAAACTCACCCTCAGTGATAACTGTGTGTAACAACAGACAATTATAAACAGCCTGAACACAGAGCAAACAAGGGACTAATAACATCAAGTGCTGCACTTTCAAAACAAGAGACAGTATGTATCAGTGATAAACAGTGACGTAACGCAAGTGATGACAGCTAATATTTCTAAGCACACATATACATACCAGGTATCATTTGATCTCCACAACACTGTATGATACAGATACTATTATTATTATCATGTTAAGAAATGAGAAAACAGAGGCACAGAAAACTTAGGCAACTTGTCCAGAGTCTGGTAACTGGCAAGCTGGGATCTGAACCTAGTCTGGCTTGGTATCTATGCTTTGACCAATTACATTACAGAAGCACCTTAAGTAGAATATTAGGTGCAAAACAAGTAACTACCAAGACAAAAACCAACCAGACAAATCCAAAAGACAAAAAAAAAAAAAGAAAAAAGGAAAAATCCAAGCTGCAGAACACTGTAGATAGTACGATTTAACATGTTTGTACCGGGAAAAATCTGGAAGCACAAACTTCCAACAGTGAACGGCTGGCTCTCAGAGTTCTGCGTCAGAAAAGCAGTATTTTGTTCTCATTTACATTACCTGCCACAAAAGCGGAAGGCAAGAACAAGAAGCAGGAGGTGAAATCAGGGAGAGGGAATGGAGGGCTAGATCATGCAGGGTCACTGTATAGACTGCGGTTTTACTGAGCGAAAATGGGAGTTTTGAGCAAAGGAGTGACATTATCTGACTATATCTCATGTCATCTCATTTCGTTTTCTCGCCACACCATGCCACCTGCAGGATCTTAGCTCCCTGACCAGGGACTGAGCCCAGGCCCTGACACTGTAAGTACAGAACCCTAACTCCTGGACTGCCAGGGAATCTCTCTATCTGGCATAGTTTAAAAGGATTATTCTGACTTCCGTTTTGAGAAAAGCCTGGAAAGGAGCATGCACTGATGCAAGAAGTCAGTTAGGAGGTGATGGCAATAATCCAAATGAGAGATGATAGTGACTTGGACAATGGCGGTACCAATGGGAAAGGTGTTAAGAAGAGGTTTGGTTCTTGAAATATTTTCAAGGCAGAATGCAAGTTTTTGGCTTTGAAAAATCGAAAGGATAGAAAGAATGCAGGAAGATTCTAGGTTTCAGGGGAAAATCAGGCATTCAGTTCTAAACATGTTAATTCTGAGATATATACAGATATCCAAGTGGAGATGTAAACAGGTAGGTGGACCTAACAGCCTGACACTCAGGAGAAAAGTGTGGGCTTTCGATTAAGCCCTGAGGGACCGCGATGTTAGAATGTTAGGGAGAAGAGAAGTCACCAAAGAGGACTGAGGGGGGGAGCATGCACTGAAGTATGCGGAAAACCAAAAGAATCCAGGCCCCGGAAAGTCATTAACGGAGGAGACGAACTGGGTTAGATGCTGATAACAGGTTAATGCAAATGAAGACGGAATCGATCGTGAGATTCAGAAACATGAGGGTCACTGGGGACCTTGACCAAAAGAGTGCAAAAACCAAATCAGCTACGGAGAGACTGGAGAGAAACTGGAGACAGTGTGATACGCTTCAAATTGCTGTGAATTCCATCTAGCACTTGCTTTCAAAGAAACAGAATAAAATTGAGAAGAAAATACTGTTGTCCTTACTGTATTTGTGGGGGGTGGGTTCCAGGACTCCTGCAGATAGAAAAATCTGAGGATGCTGGAATCCCTTATATTATATGGCACTGTATTTGCATATCTCCTACACATATCCTCCCAGATACTTTAAATTATCTCTAGATTACTTACAGAATCTAATACAATATAAATGCTATGCACATAGCTGCAAATACAATATGAATACAAAGTAAATAGCTGCCAGTGCATAGTAAACTCACATGCATTTCCCCCCCTTGCTTTTTGGAACTTTTTAGAATTTTTAAAAATATTTTCAACCTGTGGCTGCTTGGATTCATGGGTGTGGAACCTGCAGATATGGAGGACAAATTGCATCAAAATTTAAAAGTTTGAAAGTCAGCACACCAGACCACTTTGAAGTAGGGGTCCCCAGCCTCCAAGATCTAATGTCTGATGATCTGAGGTGTAATTCTAAGAGAAATAAATTCCACAATAAATGCAATGTGCTTGAATCATCATGAAACCACCCCCTCGACCCAACCTTGGATCTGTGGAAAAGTGGGCTGCCACAAAACTGATCTCTGGTGGGAACACAGGCTGGGGACCGCCACTTTAAAGAGAGAGGAAACGGTGTGTCTGAGACAGGTCTCATCAGCGCTGAGAAGGCTGTTCTGTCCTGAACCAACCTGGTTCAGTGATTGTATCACTTTTGGGTAAATGGTTCAAAAAAGGCTTGTGGTACTAAATGTGTTAAAAGTTCTATAGCTTGTTATTAAAAAAAAAAAAAGTTTCCCAAACTAAGACAGAGAATCATTTAGCAATCATTAAGAGCAATCACCCCGAAGAACAATGAGTGTTCTGCTTCATCATGCAGAAAGGCAATAATTTCCGGTTAAGTACTGATTATATAAATGTCTGATTGAGAACAGGCTAGAGGAGAAACTGGTCAATCCATGGCTAATGCAAAGGTCTTCTGAATAATGAGTTCTCAAGTTCTAGACAGACACTACCAGCACAGCTTTGAAAAATATTCAAATATTCTAGATTCAAACCTGCAAGTACTTCAACAAAGACTAGAAGAAAGCAAAACGAAAAGGCTTGCCAAAAACACATTCACCGAGACTGTCTTCTTCCAGACAACACAGCAAAGCAATCACATATGATCGTAACAAGTGAAAGAGAAACCAAAATATGCCTAATTCCTTCTAAGCCTTGATATTTCATATTAGAGGCCACTTCCTCCAAGAAACAAAGGGTGACTGTCCAGTCTATCAGTTCCTTGGCACACTAGACCTTACCCAACACAGGCCCTGTTATCTTGTATTGTACCTGTCTGTCTACTTATCCACCTTAATCTTCCCCACTCAGCCAAGATTCAGCGTGGGTAAGGACCAGGGTCATCACTGTCAACAGGTCTAGTGACTCCACATCCCGAATAGTAAAAAAAAAAAAAAAAAAAAAAACATTGTTTTGAACGGGTGAACAAGACAGTGGCCATGCAGTGAAAACGAATTTCACGACCTCAGGTGAAGAATTTCTCTATTTTCAAACTGGCTCCTGGAGGGAGCACCTTGAAGCCACGGCCCTTTGTGGAGCACCATGCTCTTTGTGGCTCAGATGGTAAAAAATCTGCCTGCAGTGCAGGAGATCCAGGTTTGACCCCTGGGCCAGGAAGATCCCCTGGAGAAAGGAATGGCAACCCACTCCAGTAATCTTGCCTGAAGAATCCCACGCACAGAGGAGCCAGGCGGGTTACAGTCCATGGGGTCGCAAAGTCAGCCACGACTGAGCAACCAATGCTTCCGTGCTTTTTGTACCAGGTCAAAATGAGTCAATTCTACCACGTGGTTAGAGACACTTTAGCAAGATAAAACACGTAAATATTTTTACTGATGCACTACAAAAGTATAACCCTGAGATCAGAAGAAGGAAAGCTTTCAAACAGTTTGATTAGCTACTTCTGATTTTTTTAAATTAATTATTTCTAAGCTACCCATTCATTCTACTAGCAGAAAAGTGGTAGTAGGCACTAAATGTTTAATAAAGAAAAACTTAAAAATCAAATGCAGATCTTTCTTCTATCTGTTGAAATAAAAACCACAGCTCACTATGAGCAGTAGAATACCTTGGTCTAGTTTTGGAACCAATTTGACACTAACTGCCTAAAAAAGCCATTCAGTTTCTTTTCCAGCTTCATTTCTTCCCTCAATCTTTTTGTATTCCTTTCTTATTCTCCATAATTATTTAGAAGCACATTTCTCAAAGTGTGGCCCCTGGACCAGCTGTCCAAATGTTGTAAAGTGCTTCTCAAATTCTGATTTCTGCTGACCTTTACACCCAAGTTTCCAGCAGTCATGTTCAGAATCTTTGGGGGGAGGGCAGAAATTTGTATGTTTAATGCTTCAGCTGATGCTTACATACACTAAAGCCACTCAGCATCTTTTGCTTTAAAATGAGCTTCAACAATTCAGCCCTTTGTCTGAAGTTAGCAGCAGCCCACAGAAAATTGTGAAGGGTTTGATATGACGCAAATTGAGGATTAGCAATGCCTGTTATAAAGAAATCATATTTTAGTGCTGCAGTCTCAGAGAGCTTCTGCATGGATAAATCTTGTTCATGAGAAGTTAGATTATCATTATTTGGGAAGTGCCTCACAGACTGTGGAGTTCTGCCATTTTTCATAACAAGATCTTCAAATATTACCAAAAGTTAACTGGCAAAGTCAGGAAATAATGCATTATTTAGATTCTAAACCTCTAGTCTCTTTGAACTAAGCTAAAGTGATCAAATGTCAATATTATTACTTCAGTCTTTTTTTTTTTTTTAAACTCAATGAAAGCTGAGCTGACCTGCTAATATATTACTGTTTAATTCAAAGCCTTATTCAGAAATTAAAATAATCTCTTTCAGCCTAAAGTAAATTCTTCAGCTATCAATGAACTTGAATTTAAAAATCTGTTTCTGTAGCAAGCTCATAAGCTTCCACTTGGGACACGCAGACTAGACACTGTGGCTCCATTCATTAAAGACGTCTGCACACTGCGCCAATATGTCCTCAAGATGGAGCGTGGGTTGAGTCCACCGGAGCTTGCGCTGCGGGCTCATTTTAAAACTTGGGGTGCCCTCTCAACAAGGTCTCCTGGTCACAAACCCGTATAAACTTCCGTGTGTGCCGCCACTCGAATAACTGGAGTAGGGCTGAAAACCTGACTGAGCGTGGAAGATCTGGAGTTAAATCCCGGCTCTGCCAACTGCAGAAAAGCCCCTCGCTGCTTCCGGCTTTGGTTTCCTCACTGGAGAAAAACAACGTGGTGCCTCGAGATGAGTGACTCTCGGTTGACGCTGGAGGGGCCGAGGGACAGCAGGTTCTCCTGAGAAGGGGCCCGGCTGGCGCCGCGGGGCAGGGCGGCGGGCCTCCACCAGCTGCGCCGTCAGCGGCCAGAAGCGGAGGACTTCACCGTTTACGTCAGCCCTGTAACTCTTACTACTGAGGCACGATGGTTCAAATGTTAAAAGTCTGAGAAATCCTTGGTCTGGGGTTTGATGTTTAGGTGGCTGTCTGGAAACTCCTCCAACAGAAAGCTGAGATGTTCCTCTTAACGCCTTTCACAGCTGACCAGAAAAGCACACTCACCTAGCTCACTGCTCGCTTAGCATAACTTTTTTTTTTTACCACTTTCTGTTCCCAAGCAGTGTTTTAACTTAAATATATCCTTTTATAATGACACATGGTTGAGTGAAAATTAACCAACTCATATCCTGTATAGGAATGTGGTCTTCAGGCTCCAAGAGTTGACTGACAGAGGAAAGGTTAGACATGCAGAACCACCGCACTCATGTCAGATTATGACAAATTATAAATGCATGCTCTCCACACATCAATGTCTGTTATCTACATTTAAAAATAACTGTGATAAAAAAATCCTAGAGGTCTTTTTCGACTTATGAACAGTTGACATTTTTAACATTCTTTTAAGTTCCTTGTAAATATCTTTTAATTGAAATATAATTGACATATAACGTTACAGGTATACAACATGATTCAATATATGTATACACTGTGACATGATCGCCACAGTAAATCTGGTTAACATCTGTCATCTCACAGAGCTTCTCTCAGCAACTCTCAAACACACAGTACAGTCACTAACAGTGACCGCGCTGCACGTTACGTCCTAGGGCCCCCTACAACTGCAAGTTTGCACCGACTCTGACCACCCCCTACCCCTGGCAACCATCAATCTGTTCTCTGATTCTGCAAGCTCGGTGTTAAGGCGGCATTCCCTCCTTTTTATTTCCGAGTCACACACACAGACACACACACCCTCACCTGCTACCCGTTCACCCACGGATGGACACCTAGGCTGACTCCATGCCTTGGCTCTTATGAACAACGCAGCAGTAAACACGGAGCTGTATCTTTTTGAGTTACTGCTTTCATCTCCTCCTGATAACTACCCAGAGGTGGAAACGCCGCATCATGAAGCAGCTCTATTTTTAACTTTTTTGCGGAATCTCCACTGTCTTCCATAGTGGCTGCACAATTTACATTCCGACCAACAGGGAAGAAGGGTTCCCTTTTCTTCACACCCTCACCAATGCTTCTTATTTCTTGTCTTCTTGGTAACAGTCATTCTCATGGGTGATATCTTAATTGTGGCTTTGGTTTGCATTTCCTTGATGATTAGTGATGTTTAGCACTTTTTCATGTACCTGTTGGCCATCTGTATGTCCTCTTTAGAAAAACGTCTACTCATATCCTCTGTCCGTTTTCTACTCAGATTTTTTTCTATTGAGCGGTGTGAGTTCTCTATGTTTTAGATACTAACCCTCATCAGATGTATGACTCACAAACACCTTCCCCCACCTGCAGGTGCCTTTTCATCTTGCTGACGGCTCCCTGTGCTGTGCAGAAGCCTTTTAGTTTAAGACAATCCCACTCCTGTGTCTTTGCTTTTGGTGTCAAAGCCAAACCACCACCACCAAGACCAATGTCAAGGAGCTCGTTGCTTATGTTTTCTTCTAGTTTTATGGTTTTAACTCTGTCTTTGTCTTTAATCCATTTTGAGTTCATCAGTGGTCCAGTTTTTCCAATTCCATTTGCTGATGACTGTTCTTGCCCCATTGTATATTTTTGTCCCCTGTGTCATAAATTAACTGCCCATGTAGGCATGAGTTTATTTCTGGGTTCTCTATTCTGCCCCAATCATCTATGTCTGTTTTCACGTCAAAATCACACTGTTTTGATTACTACAACTTTGTAATATACACTGAAATCAAGAAGAATGTCTTCACCTATGTTCTTCCTCAAAACTGTTTTGGTTCTTTAGGGTCTTTTGCAGTTCACACAAATGTTAGGAATTTTATACTTTTTAATGGTCACCAAATATTTCATCAAGTAGACCTATGGTTATTTAAACATGTCAGTTTCCAGATAAAAGGGATTTTTTAAGAGAACTACTGCCATTCAAGTAACTCTTAACAAAAAGATCAAATTGGAAATGTTACTAGACTATGTTTCTAATAGTACTACAGTTCTTCTTTCCAAAGAAACATTCAGTGATCATTTTTAACTTATTTTCTCTTATGACTTCAATTATTTGAAGACAGGAGACAAGAATGTCTGGTTTCCTAAATTCAGATGTTTCCTATTTAGAATGACTAAACTGACAAGTGTCCCTGATTTTTTGTTGACATCTAATCTATACAAAGGGGAAAAGAAGAATTCCAGTTTAAAGGGTGGCAGATTTCTTTCTCTCTGGTAGGTCCCAGATTCTTGCCTGCCCTTGCTGTAACTGCTGTATTTATCTTTAGAGTTTTTAATGTCCCTGTTTCTGACCTCAGATTAGCAATGTGACTGAAACATTGCTTTCTATTCATTGGTTCTGCTTTACTCAGATCCCCAAATCCCTATTTTAGACCTGAGCAAAGAAAAGTGGAAAGTATAAAAGTTTTAAAGTCAGATCTGAATTAGAATCCCAGTTCCATCAACAGCTATAAGATCTCAGGAAAATTACTTAAACCCTATCTGTGCTTTAGCTTCACCTGCTATCAAGTGTGGCTAACGGCATCTGCCACAGAGGCGCACTTGGGCACTAGACTAGAAAATGCACCCACAGTGCCTGACACAGCAGGACCTCGTGACCTCTGATTAGCGCTATCCCACAGTGCATACCACAGCTATCACTGTTCGCAGTTCCTTACCCTTATTTAGAACGGGCATTCTGGCTCCCTGACCCTCACTGACAAATAAATCTATGAATTTGGAAATACGCAACTGGAAAAGGAAGGCAATTACTGATCATGAAGGTTAAAGAGGAAACCCAGCAAGAATCAACTGTGTGCTTGAGATAAGTGTGCCGACCTGAACAGAAAACAAAAGAAAGCTCAGGAACATTCCAGTTGAAGTATATAAATATACGGAAATCTCTCATTGGCATTTAAAGAAAATGAAATAAAACATAGCTTTTCAGTGGCAATCTAGTTTCCATGGGGAGTTATTTTTCCAGATAGCATAAAATTACTTTCCTATCTTAAGCTGCACCTGCTGGATCACTAACACTTGCATTATTAAGTCTCGGGACTGGAAGTGCTTTCGATGTGAATTTTCCTCCTACTGTGCCCATCTGTTCTTTTCTTGTGGACCCAGGGGAAGCCAAGGCTTAGTAAATATTCAGTTCTTATACTTCTTTATGATATTTTCATATGAACATCTATATCCACTGAGGAAAATTATAAGACCGTGTGCAAAAACAGCTCACACTTGGATTCCCTCCTCTCACCACCCAAGTGGTCATTATCTTTATGAAGACTAAGAAGGCACCACACACATGAGGCATAAAGCTAAGGAAACAGATAACTACAACTTTAACAGACAGACTTCTCAGGAATAAGTGACCTTTGATATCTGATAACAGCACCAAGATACCTTATTTATTCATATAATACTAGAAAAAATTCATGGCTTAGCCAGTGTTAATGCTGTCAGAGCCAGCTCAGGCTGGGGAAGGCATCGAGACCACTGCCCGGTGGCAGCCACCCTTCACAGGACGCACCTCGCTCAGTGATGCTGCTCCGCAACCCAACCAGATTGGGGCCACGCGAGCGTGCCTGCCGTGACTGCCTTCCCTATCATGACGGCAAGCTAGACTTGGACTGAAATCATCAATACCAAGGTTCTCCCTGTGTGCTATCAACAACTCAGAAAGCAAACACTGATTTCACTTAAAAAATCCAAAGTTCAGAAACAAGGTAAAACGAGCAAAGAAATGGATGGTCTCTACATTAAAAACACTATATAAACTACGAATATAAAATTCAAGATATATACAAATGCTAGTTACAATGTGGCTACTTATGAAACTCCTTGGCAGGCAGAGTTCTGGAAGCAGGTGTTATTTATTGGCAGGCTTAGAGTAGATAAAAAAGGAAAAAAACCACACTACCTCAGCAGCTGCAAGACTGATGCATACTCCTCTGAATCCCATATGTTCTTTTCTAAACACATGCAGTACAGCTCTCTGATCTGGAAGTGAACAGCACACTTGTGAGGGACCAAAAATGATCTACTAAGTCTGCACATTACTAGTTTGGAAAAATCATAAATGAGCGGGTCAAAGAAAATTTTTTTTAAAAACAGCCATTCTCTGTAGATGACAACAGACTGGCACATATCACAGAGATCAGGCATTTACATAAAACATCATTCACATGAAAGCAAAATGAGATCATATTGGGACTGGCTGATGTCACTGGTCACTCTTCAATAAGAAAATTATTAAAACGATGATGTGATTACTAAAAAAAAGGTTTAATGGCAGAAAATAAGTCATTCTTACATGTTTATATTTGTTCTCTAAACCTCCGAGTTAAGGATGCAAAGATTTAGGAATACAGAATTCTTCCATTGCATCCACTCTAAAGATGGTCCACAGGTTTATGTTATGACCCAAAGGCCAGCAGGGCCTAATTCTGCAAGAAGCAAAAGTACTCCTTTCCTTTAGCTCTGGGTATAATGCAAGGTTAACCCCTAGGCGGTCTCAAACAGATTCCTTTTTTCATTTCACTGAAGTGGAGGATCACCTCTCTCAGTGTAAGTGATAAAGTATTAAAGAAAATAAATTAAGGTGACTTAGCACAAACACGCTGGAGGGAAAGCGCCGCCGCCTGGATTCACATGGCTGTTTCCGGTTGTGGCCGTCAGAAGAGAACACAGTTTCAATCACCAGTAACATGCACAGCTGGGATGGGTTTAGACTGTGCACACACTGCAAGATGTGGATCCACTGCAAATTCTGAGGCCTGAATGCTACTGAACTCAAAGGGAAAAGCCAGTAATATTCCTGCATCAGAGATTCCAAACGAGTTAAGTTCTGGTTACCTGTCGCCCCAGTGGGTACTTGGGAAGAGAAGAAGTAAAGTGATGAAGACATCTCAAAACCAGGAAGTATTTCGCATGGTAAACATGCAGGTTTTCTAGTAATGACTGTGTTTCCTCCTAAAAAAGTCATTACAAATATGTAAGTCAGCAATTAGTAGAATAATAAAGTCTAATTTCCAGAAAACTGATGAGACAAGATTCAGAATTACAAATTAACCTTAAGTCTGATAATTCATCATGCACACGAAATCTAGGATAACAGTTGGATACTCTTTATTTAGTATCAAGTCTGGTGATATTTTACCCATACCAAAACTAAATTAATTTTGTAACTAATTTCCTCTTGTCTAAAGCACTGCCACAAAGACGTGGCCCCTCCAAACACAAGTGTGCAAACGAGCACCTGCTGGACGCGTGCCCACGTCCGTCACCTGGAGTGGACCACAGCAAGGGATGGCCACCATCCTCTAGCTTCAGGGGCATGAGGGGTGAGGCGGTCACCAGAGCCCCCAGTGCCAACGTAACTTACGGCCACTGCGGTTCCATGATGGTTTAAGCCACCCACGCAGCATTACAGGAGCGCAGTCCCCTGACCTAGAGCCAGCCCATGCCCCCAGCACTGGCAGCAGTCTCAACCACTGGACTACCAGAGGAGCCCCTGTGTGCTTTTCCCATGGTCCCGCGAAAGCTGCGCTGAAAGGGGAGAGACTGCAGTAGCGACACTGCAGGTGACGATGCTGCATCTCTGCTTTCTCGCTGGGCATCTCCAAAACCGGGTCTGTTCACTTTACCGACTAAGCGGGAGAAGCTGAAAATTAGAACCCTGAAGCCAACAGCTTTGTAACTTAGAATTCAAGAAGTGTGATTTGGGAGGCAGTCTTAAGAAACCTATGGGACGACCAATCTCACAAATCAGTTTCAAAAGGCTTTTCTTTGGAGGGGTGATGACTGGGAGAGTTTTCTAGAATTTTCTGAAATGTTTTAAAAGGGATTTTAAAATACTACATCCTATCATGCATTTTTCATGCTTCAAATACTTTTATCACTTATTTCTGTAACATTTTCTTAAGAGGATTATGATCTGTGGTACCATCTTCAAATTTTTTCCTCCAATAAGAAGTCAAATAAAAAAACCTTAAGTACTGAGCTGTCTTTTTTCCTGCAATATCCTGCAGATACCCAATATTTCAGTGGTCAACCATGCAGAAAACAACCCCTCCAGATATCAATGTGCCGTGATTAGTCATTCAGTCGTGTCCAACTCTTTCCAAACCCACAGACTGTAGCCTGCCAGGTTCCTCTGTCCCTGGGGATTCTCCAGACAAGAATATTGGAGTTGGGATGCCATGCCCTCCACCAGAGGATCTTCCCCACCCAGGGATCAAACCCAGGTCCCCCGCATTGCAGACAGATTCTTTATCATCTGAGCCACCAGGGAAGCCCAGGGATACTAGAGTGGGTGCCACGCCCTTCTGCAGAGGATCTTCCCGACCCGGGAATTGAACCTGGGTTTCCTGCACTGCAGAAGGATTCTTTACCTGCTGTGATACCTGGAAAGCCCCCAGATATTAATAAACTCAAACAAATCTAAACTATCTAATCCAACAAGTCTGATATACTTTCCTGAACTCTAACTCACCTAGAAATCAATTCCTTGGTCAGCAACCTGAGTCATTTTACTTGAAAGCACACGGCAAATCAAAGAAAAGCTCTTAGTATCAAAGTTTTTTCCTTCCAGTATTTGAGTTAGTGGGCAATTTCAAAAATCTAGGTCTTCTATCATAACGAAGGGTATTTTAACTGCCACTGTCAGAGTACACGTAAGTTCTATCCTCACTATAAGCTGTAACACAGAGATGCATGGAGCCACTAATGGCTTGCCGTGATATGTGAGTACATAAGCTTGTAAACAGGGGCACCGTTCTGGAGAAGAAGGAATCTGTTACTGAATAATGACTGTGCTTCATGTGCCACCTCTTACTTTTGCTTTGTGGGCTAACTACAAATACAAATAACTGGGTGATACAGTAGAAATGAACAACATCTTCACTAAATTTACTTGGATGTGGAGAGAAAAGAAATACCTGGCACAGTATGGGCAATGTTCCACGTTTCAGGAATTAGATGCCCTGGAGTAAGTGGGGAAGAAAGATACAAACATGTTTTCTCCCAGACAGTCTTAGTACCTTCACACTTTCCAGCGTGCATCACATCCCTGTGATGACTAGAATTCTAGCCTCGAAAAAACATTTTGTCTTCTTTTGTTTTCTTCCTATAACATGGCAGATATTTCATCTGAGGAAATGGGAGTTCTGATTCCAACACTGAAAATAAAACTGGCTACATGGGACTAATCAGAAGATCTGTTATACCTCTCTAAGGGATTTTCAACAGTGATTCTGACCATCCAAAATCTCTGACTTAATGTGCTGGCTTCAGAACCTAACTCCGTATAAGAAAGATTCCACTATTATTTATATCTGTGTGCTTATCAGCTGCAACAGAAAACATCACCAATGACTAATTTAGCTTTTTCATATAACCTGTCCTCTAAGTTCTTTGTCTTACTGTGACAGCTATCTGCAAATGCCTTTATGTGTGCAGGGCAACAATTCCTAAAGCACTGTATGAACACGCTTTCATAAACTTCAGACTGTAAGAGGTCCTGATGCAAGAGAAAAATTTCCCTCTTAATACATTACAGCGCCATCACACCACGCTCATGCAGAAACACAGCCTGCTGAAATAGCTCCCCGATTTGCTAGTCATTAAATTTTTCCTCTGGAATCTTTTTCATACCCTAGTCATAGCTGCCATTGTTTTATTTCATAATGGTGTTTGGATGGTCTTTTCAACAGAGGGGCACTGCCTAAAATATTTATTGTTTACCAAAGATATGTTTTTTTCTGTTCTGAAAACATGAAGACCTCTTGGTCTCTACTGATCTTTCAGACAGACACAGGAAAACAGTGAGCTGCAGGAAAAACAGGAGAACCAGTCCCCTTGGTCTTCCCAAACATGCCAAACAAGCTCCAACCTCTCGTCCTTTCCACTCGCTGTGGCTCTGCTGAGAATCTTGTTCCTCTGGATTCCTGTATGGGATGCTCTGTACCTTCCTCTTTACTCAAAACTCAACTTCCTGATGAGGCTCGCACTTGGAGTCTCCACTCCATTCCCTGCACACTGCCAGTATCCCCTCTCTCTCACTGTCTTCTTCTTAGCAATTACTACTCACAAAGATGTTTTACCTACTCACTTTGATAGCAGGTAAGCGCCACGAAGGCAGGGGGTTGCTTGTTTTGTTCACTCCTGTACAGATTAACACTTGGCCCACAGTAGGCATTCAGGAAGTATTTGCTGAATGAAGCAGTACGTGAATGAATGGAGCCCAACACGCAGTCTCTTTCGTCAGTAAGAGCAACTGCTGGAAAAAAAGACCGACCACTGTTGTCTTGCTGGATATGAGCCAGATTTAGTAGTTTTTCAAAAGAAGACAAAGTCTGAATTCATGATATAAAATTTCTCTATTTGTAAATGCTGGCTCAGATTAAAAAAACAAAACCACCATGGACCTAAAAAATCAGTGATAGCCAGCTGTCAGCTGCCAGTCAATGTGTAATAAGTTCAGTTCAGTTCAGTCGCTCAGTCTTGTCCAACTCTTTGCAACCCCATGAACTGCAGCACGCCAGGCTTCCCTGTCCATCACCAACTCCCGGAGTCCACCCGAATCCATGTCCATTGAGTCATCGATGCCATCCAACCATCTCATCCTCTGTCGTCCCCTTCTCCTCCCGCCTTCAATCTTTCCCAGCTTCAGGGTCTTTTCTAATGGGTCAGTTCTTCACATCAGGTGGCCAAAGTATTGGAGTTTCAGCTTCAGCATCAGTCCTTCCAATGAACACCCAGGACAGATTTCCTTTAGGATGGATTGGCTGGATCTCCTTGCAGTCCAAGGGACTCTCAAGAGTCTTCTCCAAAACCACAGTTCAAAAGCATCAATTCTTCGGCGCTCAGCTTTCTTTATAGTCCAACTCTCACATCCATAAATGACCACTGGAAAAACCATAGCCTTGACTAGATGGACCTTTGTTGGTAAAGTAATGTCTCTGTTTTTTAATATGCTGTCTAGGTTAGTCATAACTTTCCTTCCAAGGAGTAAGCGTCTTTTAATTTCAAGGCTGCAGTCACCATCTGCAGTGATTTTGGAGCCCCCCAAAATAAAGTCAGCCACTGTTTCCACTGTTTCCCCATCTATTTGCCATGAAGTGAGGGGACCAGATGCCATGATCTTAGTTTTCTGAATGTTGAGCTTTAAGCCAACTTTTTCACTCTCCTCTTTCACTTTCATCAAGAGGCTCTTTAGTTCTTCTTCACTTTCTGCCATAAGGGTGGTGTCATCTGCATATCTGAGGTTATTGATACTTCTCCCGGCAATCTTGATTCCAGCTTGTGCTTCTTCCAGCCCAGCGTTTCTCATGATGTACTCTGCATATAAGTTAAATAAGCAGGGTGACAATATACAGCCTTGACATATTCCTTTTCCTATTTGGAACCAGTCTGTTGTTCCATGTCCCGTTCTAACTGTTGCTTCCTGACCTGCATACAGGTTTCTCAAGAGGCAGGTCAGGTGATCTGGTATTCCCATCTCTTGAAGAATTTTCCACAGTTTATTGTGACCCACACAGTCAAAGGCTTTTATAGTCAATGAAGCAGAAATAGATGTTTTTCTGGAACTCTCTTGCTTTTTCGATGACCCAGCAGATGTTGGCAATTTGATCTCTAGTTCCTCTGTCTTTTCTAAATCCAGCTTGAACATCTGGAAGTTCATAGTTTACGTATTGCTGAAGCCTGGCTTGGAGAATTTGAAGCTTTACTTTACTAGCGTGTGAGATGAGTGCAACTCTGTGGTAGTCTGAGCATTCTTTGGCATTGCCTTTCTTCGGAATTGGAATGAAAACTGACCTTTTCCAGTCCTGTGGCCACTGCTGAGTTTTCCAAATTTGCTGGCATACTGAGTGCTGGCAATGTGTAATACAACCGTTTAAATAAGCCATCTCCAGTCACATAAATTATGTCTGTCTGTCATTCATTCAAAAATCACTACTGCTTACTCATATGACATGGCCTGCATCATTAAGGATTACTTTTTTTACAGCAGCCAATGACTATGTAAAACTTAAATATATATTTATAGGTAAATAAAACATGGTTAGTAGATTAATATGTGCTATGATACTTAGTTCTTGCATTTATTTCTCTTCTTTCCAGAGTACTATCACTTTCTTGTCTAGAATTATATGCATGGGGTGAAGGGTGAGCTCAAGAAAACTAAATGAAAGTATGTAAAAGTGACTAAATTTATGCAACTTATTCCTTTCAATTAATTTACCACTCACTAAAAGGTGGTAAATCAAATTTTAGGATTAAAATGCATCAGCTGTCCAAGAACACAGCATTTTCTTATTTATCATCTTGACAGAACTAAGTGTTATTTTTCTCATTAGAGAGAAATTTTAGCTGAAGATGATCCCGAGGCCTGACTTCTCGCATGGCAGCTACCTAGAGAACAGCAAACCATGGCTTTCTCCCAGCTCCCTGGGTGGAAGGAGTGCTAATCTTCTCGTCTCTCCCAGCCCTTTGGGCTCCATACTGCTACCCCGGCATTTATACCAGAAACATTTGAGGAAGGGTTTGGATTGAAACTGCCAATTTCTCACACATTACCCTGTTAACGCCTAGCTTGTCTGATCACATTTGGTAGTTTGTTTGGAGAGATTTCTTTTTTTCTTCCCTTTTATTATTTTTTCAAATAGATTTTCCCCCTTCTCTTGTCCTTCAGTTCTGCATCAAAACAAAACAAACAACAGAAAGAAGAGGCAGGCGGAGGTGAAAGGCAGGTCTCCACCAGACTCGGGGTGAGCATGCTAAACGGTCACCAAGAGTCCCTGCCCTGCCTCTAACCTGTTCTGTGACTTCAGATACATCACTTCTTTCTCTTGGTTCTAGTTCCTCACGGGTAACCTGTTCTGTGACTTCAGATATGTCACTTCTTTCTCTAGGCTCCAGTTCCTCAGGGGAATTCAATAAAATAAGCATGCTGTATCAGGTTATCTTTCTAATAGTAATTATGTTACAACTTTTAAGACGTTCTCTTACTTTCAGCACCTAATGGAGTTTAAATCTAGTTGGGCACATAAGCTTAGAGACATGAAATACTGAAAAGTCAAAATAATAAAACTTCAGCTGTCACCTGCAAGAGAATGAATTTCAGTCTTCTACATACCATGAAGTTTAATGCTTTAACAGGATGCCGCACAGCTTTAAATAAGATTTGAATAAAAATACATAAACTTATTTTCTTACACAAGGTATATGAAATTAGTCACTCATTACATAGTGAGCATAATTAATTTCTTGACAAGACAGGATCAACATGTATAGCTAATTATTACTAATATAGAATGTGGCTGGTTTAGAGGGCACAAGATTAAAATGGACCTAATCTTAAGATATGATGTTGGGACAGGCATAAAAAGTACTAATTTGGAAAAGCTGTTAATATTCTCCCTCCACCAAAACATTTCCTCAAAGAAAGCAAGAGAATTTTTCACTACTTACTAAAAAAAAAAAACACTTCTCAGTATATCAAAACCTAGTGTTTTTATTATCAGATAAAAACTATGCAAATATGATATGAGACCAAAATCTTCTAAGCTCTCCTTAATATTTGACTTCAAACAAAATTTCAGGCACAGGAAAGAGTAAAAATTTTCTCATTATGGTGAATTTGAAAGTTCTGTTTAAGGCATGTCTGACAGCTCAATTTCTCATGAAATAGACTTTCATAAATTAAAGATTAAAGTTAAAAAAAAAAGAAGAAAGCTTGATTACTAAAGCAAAACTCTGGAACAAAAACATTATAAAAATATATACAGTCACTGTTCCTGCTGTTTTATTTAAATCCTATAGCTGTTTACCATAATAAACTGCCAGATTTAATTTCATTTAAACCTATACACTAAAATGAAATTTTAATGAGGAATCTAAATGATTTAACCAGTCAGAAGAAAAGTTATTAATGTGTTTAATGAACAAGTAAATAAAATTTTAGCATTCTAAAAGAAACTTCAAAGATTATTTGTTAAACTTCTATTATAGGCTTTGAAAGCTATTGGGACATCAGAAGTTTGAATTAATGGGAGCTTGAACAAGCTTATTCTGCTTAACTTAGAAGAACCTACTTCTGAGCTATGAGAGCATACTTTCCAGGCATTGTACACAGCTGCCTTGGACAGACTACTCAGAAATGAGAAAATGCGCAGTCTTGACTCTTTCATCAACTATACGTGGCCTTCTAATGTCTCACCTTAGTTTGAACTTCTTAATGAATCTTCTACAAATGTACATGGTTAAGTCAGCTAAATTTTTAGATTTAAGTACATTCAAAAAACTCATTCCTAAAGTTTATGAAATACAAAGCTGGTATATAATTTTAAAGTAGTTATTTATGAAACTAAGGGTCCATAATCTTAAGGGAGATGAAGTGAGTTTTTCTGTTTGCTTTTTTAACATCTTGATTCCAGTCAGAATACAAGTGAGATGAATCATTTGTTAGGCTGCCATTTACTAGCTTAGTTCTACACTTAAGAAAACAAGGTAAAGGGAGACAATAAATGCTGTTTTCTTCTAGGGAGTCGTCTGGGCCAGTGGTTCGCAAAGAACGGCCTCCAGCGCAGCAGCATCGGCAGTGCCTGGGGCCCTTCTGGAAACGCAGCCTCCTGGGGCAGAGCTCAGGGCGGCAGAACCAGAAACGCTGGGCGCGGGGCCTCCGCACACATTTCACAAGGGGTTCCGGTGTGTGCTACGGTCTCCAGCACTCACTGAGAGTAGACAGCAAGTGGACTCTTAGAGCAGAAGCAATCTTGATATAAAGAATATAAGTTTCACTAGATTACACTTTGAGATCTATGTCTCAGAAATTTAAGTGTAGAAAATAAGCACAAAACTAATAGGAGGTAGGTCTATATAAAGATATGCTCTATGTGACTGTATAAGAGGATTATATATTCTTTGTTATATGTTCTATGTTATATATCTTATGTCACAGAATATACAAAACAGTACATTTAACTGATATCTTAATTTTTATCATGGTGAAAAATAAATAGTAACTATTACTCTTGCTTGGGAAATCCCATGGACGGAGGAGCCTGGTGGGCTGCAGTCCATGGGGTCTCTAAGAGTCGGACACGACTGAACATCTTCCCTTTCACTTTTCACCTTCATGCACTGGAGAAGGAAATGGCAACCCATTCCAGTGTTCTTGCCTGGAGAATCCCAGGGACGGAAGCCTGGTGGGCTGCCATCTATGGGGTCGCACAGAGTCGGACACGACTGAGCGACTTGACTTTCACTTTTCACTTTCCTGCACTGGAGAAGGAAATGGCAAGCCACTCCAGTGTTCTTGCCTGGAGAATCCCAGGGATGGAAGCCTGGTGGGCTGCCGTCTATGAGGTCGCACAGAGTCGGACACGACTGACGTGACTTAGCAGCAGCAGCATTTCTGATTTACATTTATAAAAGTTTTATTGTTCTATTTGTTTTAAGCTCACTCTCATTTGCTGAAAAGACTTTGGCTAACACTAACCCTATGGAGAAACCATTACTAGGGATTACCCAGATTCAGAGACGAGGCTACTAAGGCTTAGACAGGGCAAGTGCTTTCCTTAGGTGCACAGGGCCACTGAGCAGAGGGCGCTCACACGCAGGGCTTCTAGGTGAATCGCCCCCTGTATCACGCAGCGCCGTGTTATTGACTATCATCTGGCATTCCTTTCCAGCTGTTTTTATTGTAGAAAAATACACATAAAATTATCACGATTTTAAACCAAAACTATAGAAAGACAAAAAGAAAAACATCATAATAAGAATAAAATATTCAAAGATATTCTTGGTCTAAACTAGAAAAACAAATACATTAATTTTTCAGAGATAACTTCTGTCCCTTGAATTCAGCAGGTAGCCAACATACAATTTTTTCAGGTTAAAGGTGCAAATCTTTGTTGCTCCTTCATATTTCTTACTATTTAAGTCCCAAGAAAATACACCTCTAAATGATTAAATATGCAATCCCAAAAGGAATATGGCAAAGATGATAACAGGTCTGAAAACTGTAACAAACATAAGCACAGTACAAAAAATGCTTAGAAAATACACAAAAAGTTACTGAAAAGCAAAGTTAATATTAGACTATAATGAACAGGTTCAAAATTGGGAAAGGAGTACGCCAAGGCTGTTTGTTGTCACCCTGCTTATTTAACTTATAGGCAGAGTACATCATGCAAAATGCCGGGCTGGATAAATCACAAGCTAGAATTAGGAACGCCAGGAGAAATATCAACAACCTCAGATGTGCAGATGATAACCACTCTAATAAAGAGGAGAGTGAAAAAGCTGGCTTAAAACTCAACATTCAAAAACAAAGATCATGGCATCTGGTCTCATTAGTTCATGGCAGATAGATGGGGGAAAAGTGGAAACAGTGACAGATTTTATTTTATTGGGCTCCAAAATCACTGTGGATGGTGAATGCAGCCATGAAATTAAAAGATGTTTGCTCCTTGGAAGGAAAGCTATGATAAACCTAAACAGCACATTAAAAAGCAGAGATATAATTTTTGCCAACAAAAGGTCCGTATAGTTGAAGCTATGGTTTTTCCAGTAGTCATATATGGATGTAAGAGCTGGATCATAAAGAACAGTGAATGCTGAAGAACTGATGCTTTCAAATTATGCTGCTGGAGAAGACTCTTGAAAGTCCCTTGGACAGCAAGGAGATCAAAAGAAATCAACCCTGAATATTATTCATTGGCAGGACTGATGCTGAAGCTGAAGCTCCAGTTCTTTGGCCACCTGATGTGAAGAACTGACTCACTGGAAAAGACACACATGCAGGGAAAGATTGAGGGCAGGAGGAGCAGGCGGCGACAGAGGATGAGGTGGTTCGGATGGCATCAGTGACTCAATAAACATGAGTTTGAGCAACTCGGGGAGACAGTGAAGGACAGGGAAGCCTGGAGTTTTGCAGTCCTTGAAATAGCAAAGAGTCAGACACGACTGATCCAACGAACACAGCAAATTTCGGCAACAGGCCAGCCTAGACATTCTCTCCTTTTGTCATCTCAATGATAAAGGTACTCTTTAAAAATCCCTCTTGACCTCTGAAAGTACACTCTTGACAGAAACTTCTAGCTGGAAATACACTTGGCAACTCACTGACTCAACAGAGCTAAGTTGTCTAATCTTAAAAAACTCAATAACATGCACACATCCTTTCCCGCTGGTTCTTAAATTTCCTCTATATTGAAATATCCTACTTTAGTGTCTGAAGACTTCCTACACTGCTCTGAAAAGATTACAGACTTTATTAAAATGATTATTAAATCCAATCTAGAAGTGATTTTATATTATGGCCTAGTGTGGATTCTGCATCAGAAATAATGTTTGATAAAGGCCATTTTGCACTGTGATTATGTATGTAAACTATAGCTGAACATCATCAAAAAGAAGCCATTCTCAATATTTTTTGAGAATTTTTTTAAAAGGAGGTAAATTAGTGTTTACCTGTATAGAACACATGCCCTCCAAAAACTAACATTCTTTTATTCAAAATTTAATACATAGGGAGCCCAACCTGGTGCTTTGTGACAACCTAGATGGGTGGAGTGGCAGGGGAGGGAGGCTTAAGAGAGAAGGGATACACTTGTATATAATTATGACTGATTCACACTGATGTATGGCAGAGACCACCATAACATCATAAAGCAATTATCCTCCAATAAAAAAAAAATTGAAAAGTTTGTACAGTAAAACCCACAGAGTGCTAGGGCTTAACTTCAATCTCATCTTAATTTTAGTACAATTTTCTAATAAACTTTTTCCTTAAAAAAGATATAAAGAGTCTGAAAATAAGTGTGCCATCACATGTTCTAATTGTAAGGGACTTGTTAAATACATGAAGGTACATTCATTCAATAAAATATGATGCCACTCTTATAGCTATCTAGAACATTCTGTAACACTATATATAAAAATAAGCTCAAAATGAATTAAAGACCTAAATAGAAGACTGAAAACCATAAAACTCTTAGAAGAAAACAGGCAGAACACTCTGACATAAACAGTAGTAGTATTTGCTTGGCTCTGTCTCCTAAGGCAAAGGAAACAAAAGCAAAAATAAACAAATGGGACCTAAATTAAACTTAAAGCTTTTGCAAAGCAAAGAAAACCAACAAAACGAAAAGACAACTTACTGAATGAGAGTAATTATTTACAAATGATACTATTGCTAAGGGATTAATATCCAACATATATAAACAGCTCATACAACTTCAAAAGAAGACAAACAACCTGATTAAAAAATGGGCAGAACCGAAGAGACATTTTTCCAAGGAGTAAATGCAGACAGGCGACAATCACTTAAAGATTCTCAACACTACTGATCAACCAGGAAATGCAAATCAGAACCACAATGAGAGAGCAGCTCACGCCTCTCAGAATGGCTATCATCAGACAGAACACAAGTAACAAATGCCGGCGGGGTGTGGAGGGAAGGAAACTCTCCCACACTGTTGAGGGGACGTGAACTGGTTCAGACAACGTGGAAAACAGTATGGAGGCTTCTCAGGAAACTAAAAACAGAACTACCATATGACCTAGCAATTCCACTTCTTGATGTGTACCTGAAAAAAACCCCAAAATACTAATTTGAAATGATACATGCACACGACGTTTAACCTAGGTGTTCATCACCAGATGAATGGATAAAAGATGTGGGGACTACACATACAGTAGGATACTGCTCAGCCACAGAAGAGAACGGCACTCTTACCACTTGCAACAACATGGATGGACTCACGGGGTATTATGCTAAGGGAAACACGTCAGGCAAATACTACATCACTTACATGTAGCGTCTAAAAAACAAACCAGTGAACGTTACAAAAAAGAAACAGACTCTCAGATACGGTTACCAGTGGAGGGAAAGAAGGGTTAGGGGAATGTGATTAAGAGGCACAAACTACAATCTATAAAATAAATAAGCTACAAGGATATATTGTACAACAGGGAATATGGCCAATATTTTACAAGTATAAGTGGAGTCTAGCCTTTAAAAATTATAAATCGCTGTATGATGTACACCTGAAACTTATATAATACTGTATATCAACTACATCACAATAAAGAAAGTTAATCTAAAAAAAAAAAATACAATGCCACTCTTTATAAGTGATATAAAATGATTTCCAAGATTAAGAAAACAAAACAAAATACAAAATAGTTTATGTATTTATCTTCTGTAAGACAGGGGAATAAACCTCCAAAATATATATAATTACTTGTTACTTGTATATGTGGAAAATATCTCCAGACTAATACATAAGACAATAGCAACAATGGCTGTATTCAGGGAGGGTAAGCGGGTAGTTGGAGGATTAAGGTGGGAGGGAGGCTTTTCACTGTATACTATTTTTGCCTTTGAATTATGTACCATGTCCAAGTATTATTTATTTAAGAAAGAAAAAAACTCCCTCTTTTGATATTCCCCATGCTGTATAGCTAACTCATAATTTTCTAAGCTCATCACGTCTTTCCTGGCACTATATTATCAATATGTAATGATATTTTTTTTCCAAATCAAATCAATACCCACTTAGCAGTGGGGCCCTAAGTTGCATGGCTTCTATTTCTGACAGCCCTTACAAGAACATTACATGAGACCACCTACAGATTCCAAAACCACCATGTGGAAAAGAAAGTTGAGATCTGCAAGTGTTTCCAAAACAGATCACAGGAGAAACCTCATGTTCTAGCTTTTCCTTCTTGATTTAAAAAAAATAAAATAAAAAGTCTTCCTTTAGAACTGAGGTTTTACATCACCTTTAAGAATCACATTTCTATAGGATTATCAAGATCCAATACTTCACTATGCAAAGCATATTAGAGTGTATAGTTTTTTAAAAATAAAACTCAATAAATTTTTTGTGTACATTCTTTTTAATGAAGGGAAAAAAAGAATAAAACAGCAACAAATATATCTATATTCCTACCTTCAAAGATTTGTCACTGGTCAACAGTGCAACTTGCTTTTCTGAAGACTGCTTTTCCACATACCTAAAATTTTTACCACCGCATACACAAAAACAGAGAATGAGAATTTTAAATACTTGAATAGCATATGGAAATAAAGAACTACCTAGATTGGAGGCCACATTCTTTCATTCCTTTTCAAAACTAAATTCAAGTCATGGTCAAGTCCTTAAATCAGGTGTATTTCTTAGTCTAGGGGTCTAATATTAAACAAAGGCCATAAACCCCAGAAACAGGAAATGTTACTTATAAAAATTAACTAACAAAACTGAAAATTACGCCCCCTACAAAAATATTTTTCTTTATGCCAAATGTCTCAATTAAAAACAAAAGTGTTTTATTTTGCTTTAAATAAAAAAGTTCTTTTTCCTTTACCCACTTCAAAATTAACTGGCTCTGAGATCCCTTATTTTGCCCCAAGTCTTTAACAAGATATACTAAATATGTACTTCTCTTTTTACCTTCTAAATGATGGAAGACGTCGGATGTTTTCACATTGATTAGCTGATAAAAAACGTATTCTTCTCTTGGCTTCTGGGAGATTACAGCACAGAACACTGAGGGGCTGGGAATAGAAATGTTCTAATAGAGAAAGCTGAAAGAAAAGTGAAGATTCAATATATTTGCTGTATTTGGCAGTAAATCTCTTGCTCCATGTCTGCTAAATACTAAGGTTTTTTTTTTAAAACAGCGAAAGTATTTACGGCACTAATATATTTAATAATGTCACAATAAAACTGCAAACAATGCATAAATGTCTATACACCTAGAATATTTTAGGGCTCCAATTTTGCAGACAAGGTCAGAAAATTGTAATCTCTGAAGCATAAACTGAAAGAAACGAACATAAGTGGATAGATCAGCTATCCGCAGAAGCTACTTACTTACAACAACAATAGCTGTGATGGAGATGTGACTGTGGTGTGCTCTAACAGGTGCTCAAATATTCCTAAGAAAACGCCAATCTAAAACCAGTGTAAAACCTGGTCTGCTAAATATATAAAAATGCTACAAGAGCAGAAGCTTTGCTTACTGATTTAAAAAAAAAAAAAAAAAAACGAAAAAAGAGGCATGTCCAAAGAAAGTGTTATCTTTTAAAACTCAGTTTTGTCATGGAGGAAAAGACAGCACATATTTGGTAGATATGTGTGGTCCAGGAACTAGAGTGCTGTGGTCTCTCCAGTACAAGGGGGACTGATTTTCCAGCTTCTACCATAACTCGTAAGATGTATTTTACAAGACTATCCACGTGTTAAAAACTCCTAACTCTAAGCAAGCGTCTCACAACCAGTTTGGTTTTTCCACATACCCTGTACCAAAGAGAGAGCTCCCTAGAGAGTGTAGAAAACAAATTCCGGTCACTGGAAAACAGTATTCCCCCCCACAAATTCCACACACTAACATCCTCCTTCCGTGCTGACATATGGTTATATTAATGGGATTATATTTATTTCAAAGTTAGCACGACTTTCTAAACATGAGAAAAGTAAAACCAAACGCAACATGGGACTTGCTGGGGAGGAGGGATGGAACCAAGGCACCTGAGTTAGAGGACAGCTGCAGATCAAACAAGTGTGTTGTCAATATTTGGGTCAATTAACAAGTTGGTTGTGTCTACCTAATGAGGGAAGTACTTAAACATATAGCGATTATATGCCCTATTGCACCTCCTACAGAAACAAAGACTTACACATAGTATTTCCCACTGATGACTAAAACATACATTCAAAAAACTAAATTTTAAACATTCAAAACATGAAAATTATGCCATCCGGTCCCATCACTTCAAGGCAAACAGATGGGGAAACAGTGAAAACAGTGACAGACTATTTTCTTGGGCTCCAAAATCACTGCAGATGGTGATTGCAGCCATGAAATTAAAAGACGCTTGCTCCTTGGAAGAAAAGCTATGACAAACCTAGAGAGCATACTAAAAAGCAGAGACATTACTTTGTTAACAAGTCAGGTCCATAGTCAAGGTTACAGTTTTTCCAGGAGTCAGGTATGGATGTGAGAGCTGGACCATAAAAAAGACTGAGCACCTAAGAACTGATGCTTTTGAACTGTGGTGTTGGAGAAGACTCTTGAGAGTCCCTTGGACTGCAAGATCAAACCAGTCAATACGAAAGGAAATCAACCCTGAATATTCATCGGAAGGACTGATGCTGAAGCTCCAATACTCTGGCCACCTGATGGGAAGAGCTGACTCACTAGAAAAGACCCTGATGCTGAAAAAGATTGAGGACAGGAGGAGAAGGGGATGACAGAGGATGAGACGGTTGGATGGCATCACCGACTCAATGGACATGAGGTCTGAGCAAGCTCCGGGATGTGGTGAAGGGCAGGGAGGCCTGGCGTGCTGCAGGCCATGGGGTCACAGAGTCAACACGACTGAGCGACGGGACAGCAGCTGAGGATCAGGAAAACTGGACGGACGGGGTACTGAGATTCTGCTGTCCGATCCTGGCCAAGCTACTTAATCTGTCTCTGCTTCTCAAGGGCAAAACTGGAGATAATAATACTTATCAATGGAGCAATGTTAATACTTAATAAAGTACCTAACATAAACAATAACAATAATCAGGAACCTCAAAAATCATCTAATCAGATCCCTTCATTTTACAGATGAGAAAACTGAGACACAGAAAGATGAAGTAACCTGGTTAATATTTTAATGACTAACAAACAGTCTTTATTCACACTCACTCCTTTCTGTTTCTGGCTGCCTGGGTCTTCACCGCTGCACTTTCCCTGGCTGCCGTGAGTGGGGCGATTCTCCAGCGGGTGCGTGCAGGCCTCTCACTGGGGCGGCCTCTCTTGCCGCACACACAGGCATTAGGCACACAGGCTACGCGGGCTCAGCGCTCCCGGGGCATCTTCCCCGCCCAGGATCAAGCTCGTGTCCCCAGCGCTGGTAGATGGGCTCTCAACCGCTGGACCCCCAGCAGAGTCCTGACGTGCTTTTCTCCACTCGCGTTCTCAGTGGTATGTGAGCCTACAGTTTACATTTCCTTTTCCTTCGACTGCAGTGAGATATCCTCCCGCTGGTCTTCCTTCCTGTTTCTAGCATCCTTTTCTGTGGCTCACTCTCATAGTTAAAAGCTTGCCTTCGCGGCCTGCTCTTAGCCCTTTCCTCACTCCTCTAGGTGATACTTCATCCTCACGGCACAGCTTCAACCACCTGCCTTTCAATGATAAATCCTAAGTATTTCTAGTCCAGATCTTTCTCCTGGGTACAAATTTTTATATCCAACGTGCCCTAAATTTCCCATACACAGAAAGAAACATCCTTTTCACAAATGGGTCCTTGGCTTTATTTTAACATGTACAGTTAATAAAGGGTACCAAACTCCAAACCATCTGCTAAGCTAGAACCTGTGTGTATGTAAGACGCTTCTCTCTTACGTATCCCACCAGCCACAAGATTCTGTCTCCTCTTCAGATCTGTCTCCTCCTCCCTGGTCTCATCATCACAACTGTAGTTCAGCCCTCGTCCTAACTTGTCTGGACTGCCATGCTGTGCTCAGCTGCATCCAGCTCTTCGCAACCCATGGACTGCAGCCCGCCAGGCTCCTCTGTCCGCGGGATTCTCCAGGCCAGAACTACTGGAGTGGGTAGCCATTCCCTTCTCCAGAACCTCCCCACCCAGGGATCAAACCTAGGTCTCCTGCACTGCAGGTGGATTCTTTGCCATCTGAGCCACCAGCAAAGCAGGACCCCTTTCACGGAGCTCTCTCCCTCTGCCGTCGCCTTTCCAGCCTCGACCCAGCAAGCTGCTGTCCTTAGGATACACTTCTGTTCGCTACGGAATCCCCAGGCGTGTTTCTCGAACAGCACGGACTACTCAAGAGCTGCACTTCTACTTTTCTGCCTCCTTCAGCAAACAATAAGAAATTTGGAGAGAGAGATTTCTTTGTCCTCTGTATCTCCAGGGCTTAGCCCAGTGCTTGACTTACAGTAGACTCTCCATAAACACTTACGAAGTAAATAAATAAATGAATGAAATGAAATGAATGAGAGAAGTAAAATTAGAAAGTTGTTATATCTCAATTTCATTTAATATCACACTTCCCTGGCTTAACTGGTAAAGAATCCGCCTGCAATGTGGGAGACTGGGTTTGATCCCTGGGTTGGCAAGATCCCCTGGAAGAGTGAAAGGCTACCCACTCCAGTGTTCTGGCCTGGAGAACTCCATGGACTGTGGAGTCCATCGGGTTGTAAACAGTTGGACACGACTGAGTGACTTTCACTTTCTTTTCACCGGTAAGGTAAATAATATTTTCTTGCTTTAAAACACTCCTTTTAAAAAGCCTAAGTTGAAAAAACAACACACATATTTCCCATAAGAGCTAACACTCTTGTGTAATAAAACACTATAGTGTTTAATGTAAAGGAAGAATACATCAGAGGAAAGAAGTAATTTGTAATCTTCAAGGCACCACATGAACATGAAACATCCTACTATACTCTTGGGCTGAAGATTACTAATACATAGGTTTTAATGAACTTGACAAATAGCATGTGTTCACAACAATTACACTTTGCTAAGGTATATCAGGTAGTGGCCAAGAGAAGGAAGTACTATTAACTTTGAAATTACTGGAGAATGGGGTCTGTTTTTAAATTAGGTGTTAATTAGATTAGGTTCATGAATTTTCTTCTGGCAACTTATGAAACCTTAGTGGAAATGCATTCACAGTATATAGGAATAAATAAAATGAACACACACATGTGCAGGGCAGCGCTACAGTCTATAGCCCATTTTTATAGACTCAGGAACTCTGACGGAGAAGGCAACGGCACCCCACTCCACGAATCTTGCCTGGAAAGTCCCATGGACGGAGGAGCCTGGTGGGCTGCAGTCCATGGGGTCTCTAGGTGTCAGACATGACTGAGCAACTTCACTTTCACGCATTGGAGAAGGAAATGGCAACCCACTCCAGTGTTCTTGCCGGGAGAATCCCAGGGACAGGGGAGCCTGGTGGGCTCCCGTCTATGGGGTCGCAGAGTCGGACACGACTGAAGTGACTTAGCAACAGCAGGAACTATAAATCATTTTTTTACACCTTTATAAAGGATTGTTTTAAAAATATATTTCCTTGGCTCTGTGGGGTCTCAGCTGCGGCATGTGAATCTTCGCTGCACCATGCGGGATCTTTCCTTGTGGTGCATGGACTCTAGTTGCAGCACACCAGCTCTCTATAGTGTGCGGGCTTAGCTGCTCCCAGGCAGGTGGGATCCAAGTTCCCCAACCAGGGATAAAACCCACATCTGCACTGCAAGGCAGATTCTTAACCGCTGGACCACCAGGGAAGTCCCAATACGGTTATGTTTAAAAAAATAGGAAGATGTTCAACAGAGACCACATGTATCATGCAAAGCCAAAAATAGTTAATATACAGCCCTTTAAAGAAAAACTTTGCTGACCCTTTATATACATCATTTCTTAGGTAGAAAAACCCATTAGTGCTCATCAGATTCTCAAAAAAGTAAGTCCCCCCTCCTCCCCCACCAAATGATTAAGAATCACTGGAAAGGAGAGAGGTCTTTTTCAATTTTTAATATTCGAATTAACATATTCCCTACATTTTGATGCAAGATAACAAAGGATTCACCGAACACAGAATAATATAACTTGAATTTACTTAGCCAGATCTTGCCATTTAAAATGCCTAATTATCACACTAAAAAGTCAGTCTGAAATAACACACAAATTTATTTAGAATCAGCTTGTGAACTTTCAAACCTACTAGTGCCTTCTTACCTGAAGTCCTTTTATAAAGTTTTGAATTGAGAAATCATGATACAAAAAGATGTTGGTCAGAGTCTGCAACACTTTTTCACTTAGCTTAAACGGAAACTGAGTTGTAAGAAGCAGCTGAAAGAGAGAAAAGGAAGGCAGGACATACTCCCTGTTAGTATACTCGTCATAAACATCAAGGAAATAATGAGACAAAAAGTGATACTGGAACACACTACCTATGAAAGCCATACCAGTAGCTAGATTTTTTGTAGGACAAATATCGACCAAAACTTTAAAATAATTTATAAAACAGTAACAACAGAAGTAGCTATTCATTCTACATCTTCAAATCAAAGATGTCCATCTTCCTCCACCCAATTCCTCATTTGTAAAAGTTATATTAAAGTCTATCAAAAAAATATCATCTATACAATCTCTTTTCTCCCATCAGAAGTCACTGAAGAAGTTGTAAGCTTTGGCAATTTTTATTATTTGATAAGATTTCTTTTTCAACTATGCACAGTAACGAAGAGTAACACATTATGTACTGCTGAATGAGAAACCTAAAATTAACAGGTGTCTATTTAAAAAATATTAAATTGGTAAATTCATATCACTCAGCTAATTTTCCATGGCTGCACTGAAGATTTTAAATCTGAAAATGAAGTCATACTACGCTTTTCAAAATGAAGCAGAGTTATAGAAGGCCAACTGAATTTGGTCACAACCAAGCAACTTTAAATAAATACTGTAGCTGGAAAAATTTCCCCCAACTGTCAGTGGATACCACCTTTAAGGGGAAAAAAATGTCAAAGTGGTTATTAGATAAGTGAGAGGTCATTATCAGTTTAAGTTACACAGCAGCTCAAAGCACTTCTTCAAGGAGCTGAGCTCAGCGACAATTCACAGACGGTCAATACTAACGGAGAGCATTTCCACTCAGGTGGAAGCAGCAAGCTGAGCTCTGGGAATACCTTAGTGCTTACTTTTTGTCATGAGCAGCACGACAGCAAAGAGTCCAAATCATTTAACATAGAATGCAGCTGTCAAAACATTGCTACTGTTACTCGGGAGTCATTAAATTCTGTAAAAATTTATTTTAAAAACCTATAATTTTCCATTGAGTAATGACTAGTTAATACGTAGGTAAATATAGAAAGATATGATTACTTTTTCCATAAAGCTTATATTTTAAGTGAAGAGACCAAACTATACATTATAAAATAAATAAAAATACTAAAACATGTGTAGGAACATATACAATATCATAGTGAGACACAAAGAAATTTATCACTAATGTTTATATTTATAATCTCCTCTTGGAAGTTTTCTTTTCATCCTATTGCACTGGTACAATTTTTCTTTTTACCTTATCAAGTACTGTAGTCAGGTGGTCCTTACAAGACAAAGACTGGAATAGTTCTATACACAACAGAGATGATACCGCATGAGGAAGCAGCCGATGGATGACAACAGGAGATGTGGCAATTCCAAAAATGAGTATTAGTGGAAATTCATGGAGATGTTGACTAGTTTTCAAAGGAAGTTACAAAAATGGAAAGTCTTTAGCAAATATATTTCAATACATCATATTTTAAAATAAGACAAACTTTATTTAATGCCTACGTTATAACACATTGCTAAGGAAGATCATTCTAAATAATAAAAAACTTTAGGTCACTCATTTTCCTCTGTTATGGGAGCACAGAACTAGCTATTTCCCAGACATTTTAGCTCTGAAATCAATCTATTTAATAGATCCTCTCATTTTAGTAGTAATAAGAACATGGTGGTCCAGAGAGATCGACTGCTTCCCTCTTCGGTTATACACAATCAAGTGTTAAAAGAAGTGTCAGATACTACTCAAATTCTCATCCAAAATATGAGCCATACCTACAGTCTTCCTCATGGTTAGACATCTAGCCTACGAGTTCAGTAACACGAAGCTCACTAATGTATGGACATTTCTACACACTCATCCCGCCATAATAGCTAAGCTTTAGAAACATTTTCTTAAAAACATGTAAGATATTTTTAAGGGACATAATTTAAAATGTTACATCCTTCCCTGCATTCTTAACTCACACTCACTGAACATGCTTTATTCTCAGCATTACCAGGACGAACACAAATGCCTTGTGCAGACCAGAGCAGCAGCGCTCCTTAGAGCTGCTTAGATCAGAGCCCTCTGCATCGTGGCTGGGGATCTGCTCTGTTCCCTCCTATTGGCTACTGCTTCTCAGTATTCTCCCGGTATGCACGTCTCCTTTCACAGTATAAAGTGCTAGAACTCTATTACTGCTTAAGTTTTCCCTTCTTACTTTCGATAGCAAAAGCAGTCCCAAGTCTGAGTTCCAAAAAGTACAGCTTTTATATCACTATTCTGTACTGTGCATTTTTTCAGCATGTTAAATCTGTTCAGTGTCAACATTAAGAGAAGTTTTAAGAATCTGGAAATCTTGGTTTCAAATGGGGGGTGGGGGAAGGACTATCAAAGTAAGAATTATATTAATATTAGTAGATTCTCACACAATATAGGTTTACACAAATGTAGCTGTAACTATTAAGCAAGTTAACATACAGAAGATGCCAATATAAATTACATCGAAAAAATGTACCACGAGAAAAGCATGTCACTGGGTTTTTATATAGGGTTAAGTTATTTTAATTCCAAGTCTCACAGGATTGTCTTGAAGTTCCAGTAAGATCATAAGTTGTTTCTCATTAGAAACCCATATAAAATAATGTTATTTAAAAAAAATTTCTTGCTCAGTAGAGACATGTGTAACTCAGACCTTCTAAGTGGAAAGGTATCAGAAAGCAAGACAAGAAGAGCTCAACCTGGAGTAGCTCATCCATCTAGCGGGCAGGTAAGAAACACACAACCTTGGGTGAGAAACTACACTTCATTCTGCTTTATCATTCTAACTAAAAACTGGCTAACTTGCCTTTGAGTCTCATTTTTGGATCAAAAAGCACATGAAAATCTGATAGGAGGCTTTAAACATTCAATTTTATAAACAATTTGAAACCATCCTGGTTTCAATCCATTAGCATCAAAATGAAGATTTAACTGCCAAGCATTTTCTCTGCAAAAGGTTGTTTTTTGAGTTAAAAATTCTAAGTCTTCTTAATAAAAAGTTTTGTGAAAAAGCCAGAAGACACGCCATCTACCTGCTGATAATGATAAAATCCTGGAGCACTTTGGTGGCGAAGCTTTCCATATCCTTCAGGATAAGCACAACAGGAGGAGACTGACCCTGCCAAGAAGAAGTCCTCCTCTTCCTCAGCATTGTGGGGTCTGCCTTCTTTGGAGCCATGGTGGAAACAGAGAGTTAAAAGCAAGCTTCACCACCCAAACAATGCTGTAAGGCCACAAGCTGATAAACTGTCCTTCATATCTCACAGTAACATTGTTTCATTTCTCCCACATAATAAAGAGAAATTCATTCCAACAGTTATTAGCAGTATCATTCTGTGTCTGACATGGGAATAATAACCAAGAAGAAAAAAGTTCAGTAAAATCTATAACTCATGTGAAATATTTATATTTCCTGCTATCTGAGAAAATGACAGGAAAAGCATGGGGAGAAGAGAATATTTTCTATAAAACTGATTTTTCTGTTCATAGAAAGTTATATTTTGCTTCGCGGAGGGGAAGAACCAGTGTTTCTAATTAAAAACTATAATGAGTAACACTACTTGCTGCTCCACTATTGTGAAATTTCAAGTTGAAAAACATCTTAAATATCATCTGATCCAATCCCAACTTTTAAAGATTTCTGACCTAAATCTCAGGCAGTATTTGATTTCCAGAAACAAACTGTGGATCAAATTAACATATTCTGGGAAGCATTCAGTCAGTCAGTCAGTCAGTTCAGTCGCTCAGTTGTGTCCGACTCTTTTCAACCCCATGAATCGCGGCACGCCAGGCCTCCCTGTCCATCACAAACTCCTAGCCGGAGCTTACTCAAACTCATGTCCATCGAGTCGGTGATGCCATCCACCCATCTCATCCTCTGTCGTCCCCTTCTCCTCCTGCCCCCAATCCCTCCCAGCATCAGTACCGGTTTAATCCCTATATAAAGCAAAACAAACTTCATTTATGATGACTTCAGCAAATACATTCAGCAGAAAATGTTACTACAGTAACCTTTCCCATACTACCTGGCTACAACAGAATCATAAACTAAGACTGTGGCTTTTATGGTGCAGTTATTCATGAATCATCTAGCTTACTCAGTTTCACCAGAGATGTCATGGTACAATGAAACTTCTATTTATAGTACCTACCTGTTAAACATACTTTACTTACAGAGCATTTATTCCTCGAGAACGCCAAACAGGGAACACGTGAGATTTATACATGTATACATTATGTGTGTGTATATATATCTGTGTGTGTACCTCTTGATTAAAAGTGAAAAAGGAGAGTGAAAAAGCAGGCTTAAAACTCAACATTCAAAAAACGAAGATCATGGCATCACATCCCATAACTTCATGGCAAACAGATGGGGAAACAATGAAAATAGTGAGAGACTTTGTTTTCTTGGGCTCCAAAATCACTGCAGATGGTGACTGCAGCCATGAAATTAAAAGACGCTTGCTCCTTGGAAGAAAAGCTATGACAAACCTAGATAGCATACTAAAAAGCAGAGACATTCCTTTGCCAACAAAGGTCTGTCTAGTCAAAGCTATGGTTTTTCCAGTGGTCATGTATGGATGTGAGAGTTGGGATATAAAGAAAGCTGAGCACCGAAGAATTGACGCTTTTGAACTGTGGTGTTGGAGAAGAATCTTGAGAGTCCCTTGGACTGCAAGGAGATCCAACCAGTCCACCCTAAAGGAGATCAGTCCTGAATGTTAACTGGAAGGACTGATGCTGAAGCTCAGACTCCAATACTTTGGCCATCTGATGCAAAGGACTAACTCACTGGAAAAGACCCTGATACTGAGAAAGATTGGGGGCAGGAGGAGAAGGGGACAACAGAGGATGAGATGGTTGGATGACATCACCAACTCAATTGCCATGAGTTTAAGCAAGCTGCAGGAGTTAGTGATGGACAGGGAAGCCTGGCGTGCTGCAGTCCATGGGGTTGCAGAAAGTTGGATACGACTGAGTGAATGAACTCAACTGAATATACAAATATGACTATTCCTCATCAAACAATGGGTACTGAAAGCATGGTTCTACTGCACAAAATTAAATGACGAGGAACGCAAGAGATAATATATTAAAGTTAAAGCCATTGTCATAGAGATAGAATCTTCAGCAGAACAAATTCCTGATGCTGTTTTGTCATTAGATGACATTCTCCCACAAATAAAATGACCCTGTAAGAAACTAAAAACTAGGCTGCACATTGATAAAAGAAAACTTTTAGATTTTAGTAACCTTAGGAAAAACAAGTAGCTACTACTAAATTAGCTACCTAGTGCTGCATAAACATATCCTTATTAGATGAAAACAGTGCTAATTTCACTATAATTCTAAGTATCTTCAATCATATGCCAATTTCTTGGCAAAAAAAAAAAGACTGTCAGTTTACATTTACCTGTGTGACACTCATATACCAAGCGGAAAGACAATCCATTGAATAATGTACATTTTTCTGGGTGACCCGATCACTTTCTTTTTCTTTGGAATGCACATCTACTTTGCAGTCCATCAACTGTGAGACCAGCTTTTGCAAAAAATGTTTCATATCTACAGAATATAAAACATAAGAAAGAATATTCCCTTAAAACAAATCTAAGACACCTGAAACTTTTTGATTACTATCTCAGTAGAATAACATTTAACACATTAACTATTAAGGTTCATTAGTATCCTCTCCTTAATATTTAAATTTTACTAATTCAGAGTAAAACTAGGAGAAAGTTTGTATTTATTTATTTTAACGAAAGTGTTACCTAAGCAAATGTGTAAACATGAAAATTACAAACTATATCAGAAATAACATACATTTAAATTACACTGGACAGCAAAAGGTTTTTAACAAAAAGAGATCAACAGTATTATTTACATAAGTTATTTTACTGATTAATCTCCTCCTCATAATTGTTTTTTTACTTTTTTGTGGCCGTCCCATGCGGCATGTGGGGCCTTAGCTCTCCGACCAGGGATCAAACTCATGCTCCCGGCACTGGAAGTGTGCAGTCTTAAACAAGGGACCGCCAGTGGGGTCCCTGTAGTTACTTTAAAATGTCCTAAGGACTTTTACTTAATTTCAAATAGTATATGAACAAGACTACAACCACTTAAAGCGCTCTGTCAGTCCAAATCTAAGCACATCCGACTCTGTTAGTGTCCACATCCTTCATGCTTTAAATGGCTCCACCGAGATTAGCTCTGGCAATGGACTATTTTTCTACACCATGGTGGCCTTTCAAAGTGGGATGATACAATGATTTGAGGCTGTAAATGTGAGCCTACGCATGCAGTCTCTTCTCTGTTGGGCTAAATAAGAGTTCCTCAGTCCTCAATTCTCGACTTCCTGTTCCAAACTGTCCAAGTTATTAAAATTTCACTGGCTTCAGGAACACATCTTGGGAAGTGCCTGAACTATCACTGGTAGTGAAGCTGATATGGTAAGGGTGGGGCCAAAATAAACTGAACAAAAGTGGTCAAGGCTCTTGCAAAAGTCAAGGTTACTCTGAGAGGCACTAAAAAACCTCATTCTGCCAGAAGTGTGGTGCCACGCTATTCCCACAAATAAAAAAGGACAATGAAAGCGGGGGACAGAAAAGGATGGAGAAGGTCTGTAACATCTTATCAAGGTTGTTAGAGCATTTACTTTACCTGGACAATCTTTAGCTTGCAATGAGACCACATAAGGAGTGACATTATTCTGAAGGACTTCTGTTAGACTTCTGAGTGTTAAATCATGATCTGTTACATTCACACCTATGGGATAATAAACCAATATTATATCATCATTTTTATTATTAATAATTTAACAGTAAGAAAAGCAACTTTACATGCCAAGTGAATTACTAAGTAAAACATTTTCAAAACATGATTAATAGAAACTAAGAAAATATACTACATAAATGAAAAGATCTCCATTAAAAACACATACAAAGAAGCATGCACTATACTTGTCAGGAAAGGTATTTAACACAACTCTTCTTTAAGAAAAAAAGCAACAAAAACTACTGGAGATGTGTAGTTGACCCTTGATAACACCTTAGAAGGAATTTCAAAGTCATAAAGACCTTTTAAAATAATCATTCAAAAATCAGGCCGTTAGTGTGACCCTAACTTAACAACTGAGGAGAATCCAAACATTAATACTATTAAATGATCACAGGAAAATACAGAAGATGAGTTGAGCTATGTTGATTTTTGAGGGAAAAGTCTAAAAATAAATTAAAACTTTAGGTTCTTTAAAAATTTATTGTATCCCTGGTTCTCATTTCCACAAATCAGTTTTGGTGCTCTGCATGCAGTTATCAGAGTTGACTGGACATTTCCCCAATACTTTGGGAAAAAAACATTCTATACACTGATAAGTTCCCTAACGTCACAATCTGTGATTTCTAGACAGTGCCTTGATGCTCAGGCAGGTTCCAATATCAGACAATGGGAACAGCTTGAGACTTGCTACTATAAAACTTCAACGGCTTGGAAGGAAAAAAAAAAAGTTCAGAGTTATCCAGACCACCAGTAAGCAAGCAATTTTTTTAGCAGGAAACAAATGAAAATGTTGGCAGGCTATTTTTAAATGGATCTATTTCTGATCCTCTGAGTACAGATATCAAAATGACATTTAGCATGCATTATGGCCTACAAATGTAACAACGCATCTCTGAACAAAGTTGGGAGTTTAATAAAACAATGGTTTATCTTTCACGGACTGCCTTCATTAGCTATTTAACACTAGTTCCTTAATAGATTTGTCTACCGGAAAAATGATAATCAACAACATCTTTAATTGGAAAAATGTTCTCCTCACACAACCATATATCAGACAAACAGATTCAAGGGATTAGATCTGATAGACAGAGTGCCTGAAGAACTATGGATGGAGGTTCCTAACAAGGAGGAGGTGGTGATCAAAACCATACCCAAGAAAAAGAAATGTAAAAAGCAAAATGGTTATCTGAGGAGGCCTTACAAGTAGCTGAGAAAACAAGAGATGCAAAAGGCAAAGGAGAAAAGGAAAGATAAACCCATCTGAATGCAAAGGTCCAAAGAACACCAATGAGGGATAAAAAAGACTTCCTAAGTGATCAATGCAAAGAAATAGAGGAAAAGAATAGAATGGGAAAGACTAGAGATCTCTTTAAAAAAATTAGAGACACTAAGGGAACTTTTCATGCAAAGATGGGCACAATAAAGGACAGGAACGGTACGGACCTAACAGAAGCAGAAGGTATTAAGAAGAGGTGGCAAGAATCCACAGAAGAACTGTGCAAAAGAGATCTTAATGACCCAGACAACCATGGTGGTGTGATCACTCACCTAGAACCAGACATCCTGGAGTGCGAAGTTAAGTGGCCCTTAGGAAGCATCACTACAAAGCTAGTGGAGGTGATGGAATTCCAGTTGAGCTATTTCAAATCCTAAAAGATGATGCTGTTAAAGTGCTGCACTCAATATGCCAGAAAATTTGGAAAACTCAGCAGTGGCCACAGGACTAGAAAAGGTCAGTTTTCATTCTAATCCCAAGAAAGGCAATGCCAAAGTATGCTCAAACCACTGCACAATGGCACACATTTCCCATGCTGGCAAAGTAATGCTCAAAATTCTCCAAGCTAGGCTTCAACAGTTTATGAATTGAGAACTTCCAGATGTTCAAGCTGGATTTAGAAAAGGCAGAAGAACCAAAGATCAAATTGCAACCATCCGCTGGATCATAGGAAAAGCAAGAGAATTCTAGAAAAACATCTATTTCTGCTTTATTGACTATGCTAAAGCCTTTGACTGTGTAGATCACAACAAACTGTAACAAATTCTTCAAGAAATGGGAATACCAGACCACTTGACCTGCCTCCAAAGACACGTGTATGCAGGTGAAGAAGCAACAATTAGAATCAGACATGCAACAATGGACAGGTTCCAAATTGGGAAAGGAGTACGTCAAGGCTATATATTATCATCCTGCTTATTTAACTTATATGCAGAGTACATCATGCAAAATGCCGGGGTGGATGAAGCACAAGCTGGCATCAAGATTGCCGGGAGAAACATCAATAACCTCAGATATGCAGATGACAGTACCCTTATGGCAGAAAGCAAAGAGGTACTAAAGAGCCTCTTGGTGAAAGTGAAAGAGGAGAGTGAAAAAGCTGGTTTAAAACTCAACATTCAGAAAACTAAGATCATAACATCTGGTCCCATCACTTCATGGGGAAACGGTGTAAACAGTGAGAGATTTTTCCTTCTTCCAAAATCACTGCAGGTGGTCACTGCAGTCATGAAATTAAAAGACACTTGCTCCTTGGAAGAAAAGCTATACCAAATCTAGACAGAATACTAAAAAGCAGAAACATTACTAGGCCGACAAAGGTTCATATAATCAATGCTATGGTTTTTCCAGAAGTTATGTACAGATGTGAGAGCTGGAACATAAAGAACGCTGAATGCCAAAGAATTGATACTTTTGAACTGTGGTGTTGGAAAAGTCTCTTGAGGGTCCCTTGGACTACCAGGAGATCAAACCAGTCAATCCTAAAGGCAATCAGTCCTGAATATACACTGGGAGGACTGATGCTGAAGCTCCAATACCTTGGCTACCTGACGCAAAGAGCTGACTTATTAAAAAAGACCCTGGTGCTGGGAAAGATTGAGGGCAGGAGAAGGGGAGGACAGATGATGAGATGGCTGGATGGCATCACCTACTCAATGGACATGATCTGAGCAAGCTCCGGGAGATGGTGAAGGACAGGGAAGCCTGGCATGCTGCAGTCCATGGGGTCACAGAGTTGGACACAGCTGAGCGACTGAACAGCAACAGCCAACTATCAGGCCGCATAAGCTGGCAGGAGAGAAACTGAACACCCAACAGCAACGCCAGCCGTCACTGGGCCTCAGTTTCTCATCAGTAAATGGAAGGGGTTCAAAACTAAAACGCACTGAAAAACTGGTCCACGGCATTACAACAACCATCTGCTGGAGTTTTGTTACTCAGGGTGGCCCTGGGATTGGCAGTATGGGCATCAGCCGGAAGCTTGTTAGAAATGAGCAAGCTTAAATAACCCGCAAATAAGTCTGGCCCCACCCTAGGCTTATTAATGAAAACCTGTGTTTACTAAGATCCCTGGAGATTATTTGTAGGTACATTAAAGTTTGAGAGGTATTGCCCTGAGTATCAGGAATAATATTTAGGTAATGAACAGTGTTAAGGAGGCAGTATTAAATAACAGAATTAATTTCTTATCTGAGAGCTCACTAATATAATACCTTGAATAAATAATAAATTGGAAATACAATGAAGAGTATGTTTGGAATCCAAATAAATCCAACTCTCCTTTCAAAAGGAATGAAGAATATTTGCTAATATTCCAAAGAATTTTTTCCAATATCCTGCATTCCAGATGTTTAACTAAAATGAGATATTAGTGATGGATACTTAAGAACCTAAAAAACTTGCAATCTGCAGTCTGAAAGTAACATATATATTTCATCCAACCTCCCCGTCCAAACAATTAATATTAACACAATATTACAATACAAAATTTTTAAAAACAAGCACAGGGAAATAAAATTAAGGTCAGGGTAATTTCACTGAAGATATGACTTAAAAAATATAAAAAGTCACATCTATCAATATACTGATAGTTTATTACTGAATTCAAATCTCATAGTAAAATAACTAATGAACAAAGAGTAATAGTAATACAAATTTATTGCCCCTTCATTTTTCTGACAAAAAGGTGAGGAGGGTACTAACTAACCCTTGGTCAATTCCAGATGTATGATTAATGTAAGAACACTTAATTGGTTTTCAAAGTATGCAAATTTTGATCAATGTAATTATGCAAATAAAAAAGACAAAACAAGTTTATCAGAACAGGTGATTCCCTACTATTCTCAACAACAAAACCACTATTTACAAAAAACAAACACACATATTTGTACCTAGAACAAGAGCAGCAGTTGGAATTTCTCTGAGTTTTATTTGACAGCTCCAGTCATTAGAATTCTTTCGGAGCCCAGAATGAGATGTTTGCAGAAATTCAATGAGACTGTCAAATAGGTTTTTATTTAATTCCTCCTGTAGTCGCTACAAAGAAAGCACAAAACTTCACGAATTATTTTTAGCAGTAATCTGATACATCTTTCCAAGTCTGAGAAAGAAAACTGTCATAATTTCAATTCCAAAGATCACATGTAAAATGATTATTATACGAAATTAAAAAATTTTTCTTTAAAAAACATAAGAAAAAAATTTTTCTCCTTAAATATCTAGTGAATAGTGTTTTGGATTCTTTCCTTTAAAAAATGTCATTTATTCATTCAACAAGCATTTTCTAATCACCTTACAAGTGAAAAAAATCTCTTCCCCAAGAAAAGAGAACTGAGCTAGTTAACACTTAACGATTAAATTAAAATACACTGTTCCAATATTGTTTGAGCCAAAGCACTAAGCAGGCGATGCAGGAGGTGATGGTGGATGAAAAAAAATGAAGAAGGAATAGGAATGGGCAATGGAGAAGGCAAGCAAGGAAGAAAGCACCAAGCATCTGGGGAACCAAGACACAGCGAAGCATAAAGAGCAAGAGAAGTGGCCAGGAATGAGACTGGACAAAACACTCAAGGGACCAGGCCAAGGAAATGCACATCTGACCTGAAGCCTTAGGGTTCTGTCCTGCGGGGAGAACCATTAAAGGGATTTGGAGCAGAGGTATGATTAAATCGGGTTAAGAAGGGTTAATCTGGTTAATCTGTGAAGGCCAGATTGGATCATAGGAGCTGTACTGGTAGGGCTGGAAAACCCCTGCAGCCTGGCATAGGGCTGGACCTGCCCAAATCCTATTGGGATTTGGCCAATGGTGGCACAGGGGTAAGCAACAGTCCTGAAGGGTTTGACGTCAGAGGCAGGGACATCAGTTAAGAGGATACATGACTATTTAGATTTTTTAAACTAGAAACCATAAATCCAAACTGCTTCAAGGGTCCCACAGAATAGAGGAAGGAGCAAAGCCATCAGGCAGAAAGCAATAGAGGGTGGTGGGAAGCAGTAATAAACTGGAAGTACATAACCCTGTCCCCTAAAGACACAAAAGAACAAGAAATACAATCCTGTGTGGTCGAACAAAACAAGTCCCCTCAAGACATTAGTCCCACATCTACAAATCTGCTCTAGTGAGAAACTTTTCAGAGCAGAAATACTAAGAATATGGCAACTGAAGAGGGGGATGAGAGAATGAAGTAGTTTAGAATTAGCTTGATTTCTTAAATGTGTAACTGAATGGATAATTTAAAGAGTGCCACTATTTACACTGAAACATGTGTATTACCACATGTAAAACAGATGACCAGTGCAAGTTCAGTGCATGAAGCAGGGCACTCAAAGCCAGCGCTCTGGGGCAGCCCAGAGGGATGGGGTGGGGAGGAGGGTGGGACGGGGGTTGGGATGGGGGACACGTGTACACCCATGGCTGATTCATGTCGATGTATGGCAAAAACCACCACAATACTGGAAAGCAATTAGCCTCCAATCAAATTAATTTTAAAAAGTGCCACTGTTTAAAAGTAGTGAAGATATGACAAGGGCCTACGCACTAGGAGGCACCACTGTAAACATACATCCCAGTACCTGAAGCTAGGCTTACTACTTGAAACAAGGGTGTTGTGGTTTGTTTTAGGACAATCATATTATGCTTAACCAAGGTTAACTATACGTCATCAATACTCTTATAAATTGGTAGAAAGTAAAATGGGAAGCCAACATGAGATGTATGATATTAAAGAACATTAAATTATTTAAAAAAATAAAAGGGATTCACCTCAGTTTCAGATTTCATCTGCTGCCATATTAACTGGTAACTTTCAAAGCGAAGCTTACTGTCCTCAGATGCATTTTTCCCTTTATTAAAATAGTCCTCTAAAAACACAGAAAGAAGTCAGTCAGTTTCTTTTTTACATGGTAACACTTAGGAAATCTCTGTGCAAAATCACACAGTAAGTGACAGGACTGAATTTTTTAATAAATATCAGAAGTATATATATTTTAGAATAAGTAACATTCAGTATCCTTTATATTTTATTTTATCTATATTTTTACTATACTAATGGTATTTGTAAGTTGAAAAATCTTTTTAATTTTGATTGTATTTCTATCATTTTTTAAAATTTTCTAATGGTTTATTTAATGGTTTTGGTTTGAGGTACATACATTTAGTATTAATGTACTTTCTCTATTTGCTCTTATTATAAGGTTCTGTATACTTCACATATCTGAATTCTCCTTTATTAAATGATTCTCACTCATTTAATTCTCCTTTACTAAATGATTCTCATTCATTTTTCTGCTACTATTCTTTTTTTCTATTTTCATTCATTTAATTCTCATTCATTTAACTGCTACTATTCTTATTCTTTGTTCAGCTGAAATAGTATAGCACAGCCTTTTATTTAGTCTGCATTTTACATCCTTCTTGAATGTTTTCCTCAACATACTATTTATTGCAACGGTTTTCAAACTCTTTAAACCATGATCCATACTAAGGAACACATTTACATCATAATACACATACATCTATGAAAAACAAAAGGTCCTATAAAAGTACTTTTCATTTTCATGTGATAGCAAACGTTTTCCAACCTGTTTTTAAAACTGTCAGGACCCACTAAATTGATTTCATGACTCACACTTGGGTTGTAAACTTTCAGTTTAAAAAACACTCACTTACTGAATAATCTATCCTTTCTCCCACCAATGTAAGATGCCCTCATGGTCTGAAAACTTGCAAACACACTTGAAACTGTTTTTGAACCTCTTTTGTTCTACCAAATCCAACTCTGCTGCTGCTAAGTCGCGTCAGTCGTGTCCGACTTCGAGCGACCCCATGGACGGCAGCCCCCCGGGCTCCCCCGTCCCTGGGGGTCTCCAGCAAGAACACTGGAGCGGGCTGCCATTCCCTCTCCAACTCTACTCCCGACCAATTCTGAACTCTTCATTACTCTAGCTGTGTAGTACATTCTAGTATCAAATCCAGCTTCTTCCTACCACCATCAAACATCATTCTCTTTCAAAAAAATTTAAGACATTCTTTCAAATTAATTTTGTCACTTCTCAAAAACAATTATACTGGTGTTTGACTGGATAAGTAAAATCTGTAGACTGACTAGGGAAGAAGTGACATTTTTAATATGCTAAAAAAAATTCACATCCCGAAATACTATAGGTCTCTTTTTTAATATCTGAATATGTAAAATATCCAAATATTTTACATGCCTTATAGTTTTCCACTTTTCTTCCTATTTCCTGTTGTTTACTGATATTTTATTGCAATAGCTAGAAGTGTCATGGTATTAAAAAATATTTGGGAAAGTACATATTTTTTTCTGATTTCACTGAGCTGCTGCTAGTATCCTCTGACCAAGCTGTAAAGTTAACTGACAGTTTGGAATAGAAATTCTCTTTCAAATTGAGGAACTCTTCCTTCTGTTACTTAGCTTTTGACAAGTACTGATTTTTTAAATTTATCGAAAGCCTTAGAATATACTGAAGTCATCATATGGTAAAAGGATAGACAAGATTACAGAATAAAAATGCAAACCAAATAAAAGCAAGAAGATACATTATTATTAAGAGATAAAACATAATAACACAGGTCTTTAAATAGAAAAAGCTATTTATTTTTTAAATTTATTTTTTAATTGTGAAAAAGTCATTTTAATTTGAAGAGTAAAAGCATATAAAACATTAAAGTGGTAAATCAAGATATTACTTTTTTATGCTACATCAAAATATGTAATTTTAACTATTAGAATTTGGAGGGAAAAAACAGCAGTGGGACACTTTAACCTGCTGTCATTTATAGATCTGGCAGGTAAAAAGTAAAAAAGCAAGCATTAAGAGGAGCTGAAGAAGGCAAGCTCCCCCTGCTGACAGGTTCCTCCCCACTCCTACTCCAGAGGCTTCGCTGGGATGAACACCCCCTGCAGGGCCAGGCCTGCGGCCAGGCTCTCCCCCCCCAGCTCCTGCCCAGGTGTGTTAGGGACGCGCAGCCATCCGCTGAGGCGAGGGGGAGCTACCGCCCTTTTATATATGCACGCCCAAGTGTCTTCATGAGGACAGATGGTGAGGAATGCAGAGCATCTTCCTACTTCTTCAGGCAATTTATTTCAAGAACTGAAGCCAGTGAAAGCAAGTGCTAAAATTTGGATTTGTTTTCCGCATTTCTGCTCCATCTTATAATCAGGGTCAATTCCCCCTAAGAGTTTCATATTAAAACAGTATCTGTTGGCCTTTAATCAGCACATACTTAGCAAAAAAAAACAACACCTCAAGTACTTCAAAGTTCAAACTGTACAATTATACATATTAGCTTTGCTAACACTAAAAATCTTTAAACAAATCTTGGTAACTTACAGCTGAAATTCAACACAAAAAGTTCTAAGAAAAACTTGCCTCCTATTATGAGAGACGGTATTAAGTAGTGGTTAGACCGCAGGCTCTGGAATCAGCTTGATTTCACATCTCAGCTCTGCCACTTGCTAGCACCATCACTGAGAAAGTTCCTCCTAGCCTGAGTATCCTCACACACTTTAGTGGAGATAACAGTCTAACACTCATTTCACAGCTTGCTGAGAGGATTAAACAAATCAACGCGTGTGTGTCAGTCGGTCAGTCGTGTCCAACTCACAGCCACCCCATAGACTGTAGCCCACCAGGCTCCTCTGCTCACAGGATCTCCCAGGCCAGAATCCTGGAGTGGGTCGCCATTCCCTTCTCCAGGGGATCTTCCCCACTCAGGGATCAAACCCCAGCCTCCTGCACTGCAGGTGGATTCTTTACAGACTGAGCGACCAGGGACGCCCAGCTAGTCTCAACCTGAAGGATTAACACTTTTAAGGTCTACTTGCTGTGATGATTTAGAAAAATCCAATTTTATGTATTTGAGCTGTTTATTTTCTTAGTCAAACAATAGGACAGTCCAGTTTTTCTTTTTTAATATGAAATCAGTGCATGAGTATATTTAACTGCACATAATCTTCCCATCAGAATGAACCTTCCTAGTACTGAATATTGAGGAAATACTCGATATGCCTGAAAGGAACTTTTAAAAAATACTAACACCTGGGTCCCACTCCCAAAGATTCTGATTCAATTGGTCTGGGATAGGGTTTGGGCATCAGTGTTTTTAGGAAACTCCCCAAGTTGAAATATGAACAAGGGCGACAGACTGTACCACTGTCGGCGTGCTAGCTGTGAAACCGATACAGGCACGAGACGCGCTACCACGGGGTCACTGAGAGCTCAAGGGAACTCGCCCCACTCTCTCCTACAGCTGCACACGAATCTGCAACTATACTGAGAAAGTAATCCGTTTTTTTGTTTTTTTTAAAGTTCCTCAAGTGATTCTAATCTTGGGACTTCCCTGGGGGTCCACTGGTTAAGACTCTGTGCTCCCAATGCAGGGGGCCCAGGCTGGATCCCTTCTTAGGGAACTAGATCCCACATGCTGCAATTAAGAATTCGAATGTGGCAAATGAAGATCCTGTGTGCTACAACTAAGACCCAGAGCAACTAAATAAATACATAAAAATAACTAATTATCATCTGCAGCCCCAACTGAGAACCAGTGCCATAAACATCTTCTGACTGATAACAACATCTTGATTTGTTTGAAGTAGTCAAGTCTTCTAACTTGACCACTAAACAGATATTTGGATATAAATAGAAGAAGAAGGTAGTATTTTTTTTAATAGTTTAATTTTATTGAAGTGTAACTTACAAATAAGAAAATATACCCATTTAACAGCTTGGTACGCCCTAACCCAGGGGTACACTTAGGTAACCATCCTATCCAGAGAACATTCCCATCACTCAGAAAAATCCCTCTGGCATTTTTGCAGTCAACTCTCCCTACCTCATTCCAAGAAATCACTGGGACTTTTAAGACAATCTCTTTTGAAGAACGGTAACCCTTCGAAGGAAATTTCAATTTGTCTTTTGAAGGTACATTTGGATCCTCTTTTAGATTAGAGCCTAGGGCAGTGCTAACCACTTTGTCCTATGCCTTCGAACATAACTGCTGTATCAACACGGTAAGTGAAGCAAGCTTAGGCAAGAGAATTACTAATTCGTTAAGAGTTAGGTTAGTTCAGACTTGAGGGAGGAAAACTAACAAGTCTCATATTAAGATATTTTACCTATTGGCACAGAGATCTTTCTCTTCTTGAAGTTTGGCTTAAACACAAAGCAACCCTACAAAAAAGACAGAGAAAACGGCATAAAGTCCAGGCAGACAAGGAGCAGACAAGTCTGACCAACGTCATATTTAATGAACAAACAGGTCTTTTAAGGCATTTCTGTAAAGTGCTAAGAAATCATCTTTCTTCAATCTGAATTATAGAAGGAAAATTCTTAAACCACAAGGGAATTATACATTTCTTTCTCCTCCCTCCCATGGGAAGCTCTTCTTTGATTTTATTCTTTATTCTTTGAGACCTAATATAAGAGACAAAGAAAATAAAAACTGATGAAACTTAAACCCATTAAAGCTCCACTTTTATAAAACCTAGTGAAAAAAGAACATTAATATGAACATTAAGATGATAAAAAATACGGACACCTTCCCATCTCTAAGGAAAAAATTCATTATTTAATTAAATTCCAAGTATCTAGAACTTTGGCAGGACACAGACAATTCTGGCTACTGATTCACCTTACATATCTTTCTTCATCTGAAAAAATCCTTATTCATTTATCCATTAAAGTTAGACTCAAATTCACCTGCTTTGAGAACCCTTTCCCAATTTCTCTAATCAGAAGAATTATTCCTTCCCCTAACATCTCACACAGTACTTGCATATCTTTATTTTGCTTTGTTTTAAATTATTTTCACTCTGTAAGATAGCTATGTATGGCTATCTCCCCAGTTAGTAAGCACCTTCAGAGTACAGACTGTATTTATAACTCATAACTGCATTTATAACTCATAATATTTATAACTCATAACTGTCTCCCCAGTGTTTAGGATAGTGTTAACATACACATTAGGCAATCAGTATACAAAAATGGATGAATGCTTGTCAAATAATTTTTTTAGTAATTTCCTAGCTACACTGAGTTTCATATTATTTGACTAGTGATACACAGGCCCCAAGCTGGTGGTCCTATGTTTGTTCTACAATCCTAAAGCTGTATCATGGACAGCTTCTTCAAGATTTCCATTTCTATGAAAAATGAAAGAAATGTACCTAGGAAAAGCCATCTCAGGATAGATCCAAGGACTGCTGTACAAATATAAAATGGCCATGTGAATTGTTGTTGAGTCGCTAAGCTGTGTCTGACTCTCTTATGACTCCATGGACAGTAGCCCACCAGGCTCCTCTGTTTCATGGGATTTCCCAGACAAGAATACTGGAGTGGGTTGCCATTTCCTTCTCCAGGGAATCTTCCTGACCCAAGGATCAAACCCATGTCTCCTGCATTAGCAGGCAGATTCTTTACCACTGAGCTACCTAGGAAGCAGGGTCCAAAATAAGAATTGTGTCTTGGACAATTGTATCTGCAACTAATGGAATGATTTAAAATACACAAGTATTTTTAATATTTTGTGTTTTTTTTTTTTAAGAAAAATCTTTTGGTGCCATGGCAAGCTTATCACTGCCTCCTTTCTATAGCCACCTGCAATTCGGGAGCAGGAAAAGGAACTAGGAAGGAGTGAGATATGAAGAGCCCTGGTAATGGATCCTAATATATGGCAGTGGGAGTAATATCATTGTTCACTTTGAACTACTGATCAAGAAATGGTGCTGGACATGGAAGAAAACAGGAGGAAAGCCAACAGTCAGAAAACATGACAAGGAAAGAGAAGTTTAAAGAAAAAAAGGAAGATGGCAGTTCCATAAACCTATGGAACAGTCCTTAAAGATTCTCATTTACACAAGATGTCCTTCATAATTATATCAATACAAGCATCTGTTATGTCATAAATGCTTTCCTGAAAAAAGAAAAAACCATAAACCTCTCATAGTCCTGCAAGATATACAAAAATAGGAAAAGCTTAAGCAACAAAAAGGATGAGGGGACAGACCACTCAAAACCTATGGAACCAACAGGAAAGAAATTCAAAAAAGGGGATTTATGTATACGAATAGCTGATTCATTTGTTGTACAAGGACAGGACTTAGCAACTGAACAACAGAAACTAACACAACATTTTAAAACAACTATAATCCCAATAAAACTTTTTTAAAACCTATGAACTTTATAACCAGGGCAAAATAGAAACAGCATCAACCCTAAACAAACAAAAAAAATACTAGCAGTGACAGTTCTTCTGGCATTTGCATCTAGCATCACTGTCGCTCAAACTTCAGTACGCTTAAATCCTACGGTTTGTAGTTTTTCCCAAATATGTAGTCTTGCAAAGTACTGAGTCTCATAATTTTATTCTAATGTAGTTTTAATCAAAATTAAAAATTAAATCCATGGTATATCCTTCATTAATTTACTGTTTGTACGGAAGAAAAGTCTTTGCAACTATATCTGCATTCACAGGTTTATCACATAACTTAACTTTCAGGAGCTTCCAGCTGTACTCCTAATATTACTAAGCGGCGCTTAAGTGTCTAAAGAGGCACTAAAAGAATTTTCTGTAATGATGAAAATATCTGCTATTTTGTCTACCACTTGTACCTCGGTACCTAACAGCGTTTGGCGCACAATAAACAAGAGAAGGAAAAAAGAGGGCAGACTAGGGCACCTGCTCCCGAGATCCGACCTCCACAAAACAAAACTTAAAACCTCCTCCGAGGCGAAACACTACGGCATTTCGGCGTTTTCGCTCCCCAAGCAAAGTTGGCCTCCACTAGACGCAGAGCAAAGATGCCTCAGCTCCGCCCGCCGCTCCTTCCCCTCGAGCCAGGACAACTGGACGACGTAACCTCCGCTTCATCCCTCCTCCACAAGACAACGAGGCAGCTATGGAGTCCTAGTGGGCGCCCGCCCCACATACCTTGGACACCGAAGAGGTGGCCATGGCTCCAGCAACCCGCGGAACTCCAGATGCACTCGAGATTTCCCGCGCTCCCTCGCGGCAGCGGGGCAGAGGTCAGTAGCCGGCCACGCTGCTGCTTGATTGGCTGGCAGCACCCGTCGGGGCGGGCTTCCGGCGCGCGGAGGCGGGGCCTGCAGAGAAGGGAGGAGCGAAGTTCTGGCCCTTCCCGCTGGAGCCCGCTTCGTGGAGTGAGACATGGCGTGCGGTTTCCGCAGGTCCATCGCCAGTCAGGTACGGGCCCGGGCACTGGCATATGGTGGACCCCTGAGCCACCAAGCGCCTTTCACCGCCGCGAGCCGGGAGGCCGCGCGGGTTCTGCTGATTCCCTGTTCGTTTTTCCCGCCTGCTTTCGGCTTTCAGGAGGTGCTGGAGCGGCCGAGGCAAACCCCGTCGAGGGTTGAGCCTGCGGCCCAGATCAGTTTTCAGGGCGAAAAGCCTGGAAAGGCGCACATTGCTTCGCTCGCTGCTTACCGCCCCGCAGCTCACTGTGCTTTACCTGGAAGGAAAGTCCGTGGGCCATGCCTAGACCCTCTAGAAGTCAGTGGTCCGTTCTCTTAGTGTGGTTGATGATGGATCTGAATGTCCGTTTGAAAAGAGTTAACTTCAAACCTAGTCATTTCTCTTGCAGTCATTTTGGCTGCCAGTCCTAGCGTTATTTTTGATAACTCCAAATATAACTCCCTATTTTTCTTGATTCTGAGGCACATTGTTCCTGGAAAAGTTTGCCTCTGGAGGGGTGTAGGGGCAGAAGAGGCAGCCAAACCAAAGATGAGAAGGAAGGGTTTAAGCACCCCAGACCCAAAGCTGAGAGTAAATGGAATATGGGTTCTTTCCCCGCATGGCTCCGGAGTAACTTGAGAAACAGTTGTATGAACAGGTTGCTGCAGTGCGGTATGTAACCATTGTGTTAAAACCATGTGTGAAATGCTAAGGGAACATGGAGAAGACCTCTTAGTGTCAGAGAAGGCTTTGTGGAAAAGGTGTTGCGGAGAGGTTCAGTAGAAATATACTAACTGAGGAGTGAGATCTTGGTGGGGATAGGATTTTTCGTGAAGAGCATGCCCGTGGAGGCATGATAGAGCGTGGCATGCTCATGAAACCACAGTATTTGGGTATGACTGATTCTTCAGGGTATACCTCTGATGCTTACTTCAGCAGGTTCTTTTGATTCTGTTTTCAAAATAATATCTTGAATTCATCCACTCTTCTCCCATTGCTACTGTTCCTTCTTTCCCCCACCCCAAGCCAAACTACCATTGTCACCTGCATCAGCTACTTACAGCTGCATTCTGCTGGGTCTTTCTGTCTGCATTGTTGCCCTCTCTCCAATCCATTCTCTGTAGCAACAAAAGTGACTTCTAGAGCATAAATCAGATCACTTATCTGTTTAAAAAACTACACAAACTCACTGTCAGAACCTTAATTAACATCTTTCTTTCCAACAGTAATTCATGCCACTCTAGCCCGTCTTTCTATAGGATTGTAACCACACTGTAATTTTCTTGTTTTCCAACCTAGTAAGTACTTTCCATTGCCATCACATTCAGATTGCATAGATTATTCCCTGTGCTTGAGGAAATGCACTTTGTACTATGACTTCCTATACAAGATGGAAGTTGCACAGAACAACAGTTTGTAATCTGTGTGCCTCCTTTTCTATTCTGTACTGCTTCATTTTTCCCCAAAAATGCTGGTTGGAACTCACCGAATTTATTCCCGACCGACAACCTATAGTTTGATGAATACGTCCTCCAGTTGTTCTCTATCAGTCCCTGTCTGCTCTGTCATAACACTTATGAGTTCATTATTTTGTCATATTTTACTTATTTTGGTGTATAAGTGTCATGAAGACAGAGAGCATGTTTTCTTCACTGTTTCTCCCCCAGATCAGAAAAGTGCCTGAAATATACATGTTGGGATGTAATATAAACTTTTCAGCTTCTCCAAATGAGTTCACAATTTTAAAACTGTGAGATGACATGGTAAAAGTGCAAAGAATTCAAACTCTAATCCTTTCATTAATGTAACAGATTTACTCTTGGCAGCTTTTAATTAATCTGTCAGCTATCAGATGATGGTATTGATTTCGAGTTTCTTGCAAGGGTTGATGATGTTGATGATAATGGAGTACCTTACTTGTACCCTGCAGCGTTTTACAGGGCTACTGATAAGCTTTAATTGTGTAATATTAACACAGAGGGCTTAGTGTTGAAAACTGCGAAGAGTTTGTGATTTTACCCTGCAAGTTAGTCAGCCCCAGTTCGTGAACAGTGGCAGAAAATATAAGAGCCCTGAGAGAAAGAAAAGGATTATATTATTTCATTGTTTCCAGCAAAAGTAGTAGCCAGAGTGTCAACATTTTCTTGCGTGGATTCCCCAAGCTCCAACTCTTCCCAGAGGGCCTGTGCGGAGGGTCAGGCCCTATAGTGTGATCTGTAGGAGCGGACCCTGAGACTTCTGTAATGACAGCGGGCCTGTCCCCCTTTATTCTGATGTGCAACACTCCTTTCGTCTCACAAAGCTGTTTGTTATACAAGCATCCTTGAAAAGATAGTCCAGGACAAAGAGCAGTTTGGGTTTTGCATAAGACTTGCAGAAACTTAGAGTCCCATAGAGATTTATCCTCCAACCCTCAGCTAGTGGTATGCAGATGAGGTGTTCAGTACTTGATATTAGTATCTCATTTAATCATCTCATCCATCTTGTGCTCTTGGCAGCATTATCTCCACTTCATAGAGGAGGACACTTAGACTCAAGAAGATGGAGAGAATAAAGTCACAGAGCTACACAACTGTGGAGTTCAGTGACTAACCAACCCGACTGACTCAAAACACAAACTGTTTGGATTCTGTAGAATGACCTTGGTAAAATGTTCAGCGCTCTCTCTGGCTCGGAAACATAATGACACAGTATAGACTTGTTTCCTTTCCTCATTTGCTTTTCCTTTAGGTTTTGATGTTGAGGATAGTTCATGTTAATTCCTTTTAATTTTGAAGCAATTTCAAACTTATGGAAAAGTTGTAAGAGTAGAGAGAAGTCCATATACCCTTTTTCCAGATTCACCAATAAATGTGTTACATATTTGCTTCATCATTATCTTTGTATCTCTATGATCTGTTTTGCTGTATCATTTGACAGTAGGTTTCATAAATTATACTCCTGAACCTCCTAATACCCAATTGTTTACTTCTAAGAACAAGGCTTACCTTAGATAACCACAGTTCAGCTACTAGATTCATATCAAACTGATAGACTTTTTCTAAAATTTAATTTACAATCCATCCCAGTTTTGTTGATGTTTTTCAGCAGCCTTTTTTTTCCAGTATAGGCTCAACACATTTCATTGTTATGTGAGTGTTACATTTTAAAGACCTTAAGCTCCCCTCCTCATTAATTTATTATCTATTGAATATATAAATTGATAGAGGAGATACACTGATAACAGTGAATAGAAGACACGGCTGCCTGACTGCTGAGGACTTGTGTTGTCAGATCTCATGTGTGACCTCAAGGAGCCGTTAAAACTGTCCAGTTGTTGTCATCTAGTCCTAAGCTGGAGTATCTCCCCAACATCAATTTTGCAGCTTAGGACTGATAATTTGGAAAGATACTCTCACACATTCGGGTGGACCACAGTAACGACTGTATTATCTGAATGTGTACTTTGCTTCCAGCCTATTCTCACGAGCTCACCAGCATTCCGTTCAGCTTCAAACCACAAGTTCTATAAGAGCCATGCTAAATTCTTTCATTATAAATAACTGCAGGTAACTTGCTGTCATATCATTTGGGAAGTTCTTTTTTGATTTAAGTCATACCTTTGACTATGCCAAAATCTTTGACTGTGTGGATCACAACAAACTGTGGAAAATTCTTCAAGAGATGGGAATACCAGACTACCTGACCTGCCTCCTGAGAAATCTGTATGCAGGTAAGGAAGCAACAGTTAGAACTGGACACGGAACAACAGACAGGTTCCAAATTGGGAAAGGAGTACGTCAAGGCTGTATATCGTCACCCTGCTTGTTTAACTTATATGCAGAGTACATCATGAGAAACGCTGGGCTGGAGGAAGCACAGGCTGGAATCAAGATTGCCGGGAGAAATATCAATAACCACAGATATGCAGATGATACCACCCTTATGGCAGAAAGTGAAGAAGAGCTAAAGAGCCTCTTGATGAAAGTGAAAGAGGAGAGTGAAAAAGTTGGCTTAAAGCTCAACATTCAGAAAACTAAGATCATGGTATCCGGTCCCATCACTTCATGGCAAATAGATGGGGAAATAGTGGCTGACTTTATTTTTGGGGCTCCAAAATCACTGCAGATGGTGATTGCAGCCATGAAATTAAAAGACGCTTGCTCCTTGGAAGAAAAGTTATGACCCATCTAGACAGCATATTAAAAAGCAGAGACATTAATTTGCCAACAAAGGTCCATCTAATCAAAGCTATGGTTTTCCAGTGGTCATGTATAGATGTGAGAGTTGGACTATAAAGAAAGCTGAGCACTGAAAAATTGATGCTTTTGAACTGTGGTTTTGGAGAAGACTCTTGAGAGTCCCTTGGACTGCAAGGAGATCCAACCAGTCCATCCTAAAGGAGATCTGTCCTGGGTGTTCATTGGAAGGACTGATGCTGAAGCTGAAACTCCAATACTTTGGCCACCTGATGCGAAGAGCTGGCTCATTTGAAAAGACCCTGATACTGGGAAAGATTGAGGGCAGGAGGAGAAGGGAATAAGAGGATGAGATGGTTGGATGGCATCACCGACTCAATGGACATGAGTGAGTAAACTCTAGGAGTTGTTAGTGGACAGGAAGTCCTGGTGTGCTGCAGTCCATGGGGTCGCAAAGAGTCGGACACGACTGAGCGACTAAACTGAAGTTTCAGCTGATGCCTTGTTTGCTGACTGTTTGAGTCTTTGAACTAGTTCCGACGTGAAGAAAATCTGCGGATGTGGGAATAGCGGTGCACTGGCTCTTGCTGGCAAACATACACCAGGGACTGGTTATATTAGAATCAGAAATGAGGAATAACCAAGGATAATTGCTAGTTTAAGTAATTCCAAATCCAGAAAAATGATTGATCATCTTTTAAGAATTTTGAAAGTCATTGCGTTGTAGGCTGTTATCTGGATAAAAATATAGAGCTAATTTTCATAAGGTATCAGTTCTGCCACCTTATGTGTTTGGTTGCTAAAACATAAGGATCTTTTTTTCATCAGCTCAGTTAGGATTTTTTATGTGGTTATTGGAGATTTGATCTTGAACCTGGCAAGTTAAACTCCTAACTGAATTTCAAGTCTATGTAAACCAGCCACACTGATAGTATGTTGTTTGACTCTGTTCAGTTCTTGACGATCAAACGTGGGACTTATGTGTGCCTGTGTGTAAGGGAAACAGATTGTTGAGAACTGCCCTTAAGCTGATGAATTGTCTTTTTCATGCCGGGTATCATGGGAGCCAGGTTCTGTAACATTAGCATCTCTGACTTTAGGTTGCCAAATCCAAGGATTAGAATTGTACCTGGCACATTGTAAGCATTCAGTAGGTGTTAGCATTATTGTGTTATACACGGGAATCTCTGGTGACAGGTTCCCAAACCAGATCTGGCTTATGTGAATTTTCACTCTGATTCTCCCTGTAAGACGTGGTTCTGCTTTCAACCTCACGTTTCCTCTTTGCTCAGTTGTAAGTTATTTAGTGTATTTTTCACAGACTGTGCCTAATGTTTTGTGGATTTTATTCCTCTGTCTTCAGGTTTAAATTTTTGAGCCTTAGTCTTCTTTTAGTGTTTTATTTTCAACTGAATAAACTTCTGAAATATTCTTTAAAAACTTTTTTCAATCGCTATTATGAGGCCTCAAGTGGATAGCTATCAAAATGCCCTTGTTATATCTGTGGTAGCCCCAGATGAAACCCAGGAGAACACCTTTACCTAAAGGGAAAAGAAAGGAAATCTGTAGCCAAGGAAACTCTTAGGTCACTTTCTCATCAGAGAAAACACTAATTTCAATCTCAGAGACAGTTGAAGAAAGTCTTATTATTTCCAGAATAATTCAGAACCTATGAGGCTAAGGAAATGAAAAAGCATGCTCTCCAATATTTGACAGTGGTTCTTAACATTTTCTTATTTGTGTGTGTGTGCCCCATCCATTTGAATTATACTCCTCGAATTAATTAAAAACCCTCTCTCATTTGGGCACTGATTGTTAACATAGGAGGCAGCTGGTATATCCCTATGCGGTTTGTCTCTAGCTTTGTCTACTTGAGATGGGAATCACCCGAGAAGCATTATAAACAATACCTGAGCCCAGGTCCCCTGGGCTGCGATGGGGTAGGGGCCTTGATGTTCCAAACCTTATCAGGTGATTCTGATATTCACTCAGGCTTGATAGCAGCTAGCTAAGGATGACCACCAGCGGAGAGGTGTAGTACAGTGGTCCCCACGCTTTACCTCACGTTAGAATCAATCCCAAGAACCTTTGAACGTCTGGTGCTCCGGTCACACCCTGTATTAATTAGAATATTTGCACGTGGGAGCCAGACCTCAGTGTTTTCTAAAGATCCCTGGGTCATTCCCATGGGCGGCAAAATGTGGGAACCCCTGGTATGGTGATTGAGAACAGAAGATACAGGTATAAATCCAGCTTCTCTGCTCAGTGGGTAAGTTCACTGTACTTTATTTGTAAAATGGAAAATTATTTAGCTACCTTATAGACTTGTCATTAAGATTCAATGAATTAATATAAATACGGTGCTCAGGATTGTGTTTTATATATTGTATAAATGCAGTATTCATTAGTCATTATTATCTTAGAGTTGAGGATGTGGTATTTTGAACCCCCTCGCCACACCACTCTCCCCAGAGGCTGGTGTTGGGGACCTGGTTATTATCCACCAGCCTCGCGGAAACCTTAGCACCCGTCTGGTCAGGCCATTCAGGATGGCTGTTCCCTTGCTCTCTGTATATTCTCTGCTGACCCGGCCCTGCTTCACTCGCATGACTATCCAGTCCTCCTAATTACAGGGCTTAGTCAGTGACTGCCTACTTTCTTGACCCCCCCCTCAGCTGCTGGTTTTTGGTAACTGGTGAGCCAGCCTGACGTCAGTTCCGCCTATCAGTGGTAGCCTCTTTCTTCCCCCAAGTAGCAGAAACGGCTGCCGTGTCTTGACTGCTCTGCAGGGGGGATGTTTTCAGGTCCTAAGCTTCAGCCGTGTAGGATTTTTCTGTCTGATAAATCATCAGTGTCGGTCTCTGTCTCCTGGTCCCTTTCTTTGGTCTCCAGGCTGGGCATCAACAAGGCTTTCAGGCCTGCAGGGTGCGGTGCACAACCCCACGTGAAGTTAGGTAACCAGAAAACTGTTTATCTGAACCATACTGCTAAATTTTCAACAGGAATTCCTTAACAGTAGATCCTTTCATAAAGTTGTGCTTAAAGGAAAAAGCCTTTCTCATTCTTGCAAAAGTAATACCTGCTTATTGTAAAGAATTACAGTAAAAAAGGCACCAAGAATTTTTTTTGGCATCTCCCCCATAAGTAGTTATCATCACTAATGTTGACCTTTATTTTAGATACATTTCTTTGCAGGTATATAGGTGGAAAAAAGGAAGGATAGATAGGCTTTTTATAAAAATTGGGCTGTATTGTAACCAGTTTTTTTTTTTAAGTTTTACAATGATAATGTCTGACTGCTAAAAGTATAATACTATCATGATTCCTCATATATTCATAACCTAAAGGTAGTTTTAAGTAAAAAGTGTTAAATACAGTTTAGCTTGAATTTAACAACAACAACAAAAGTACATTTCAAAGAATTATTGATATATTTTCTAAATGAGCCCTCTCACATGACTATGAGATCATGAACAGCATCACAGTTTGGAGCGTTTTTTTTTTTTTTATAATCTTAATGGTTCAGAGACTTGTCTCTACAGAGAAGGAACTGGTGGTTACCGAAGGGGAGGAGCTGGGGGATCAGACAGAAGGGTGGAAGGAATGAAGAGGCAGAGCTTCCAGCTGCAGGATAAGTAAGTCACAGACACAACGTACGCATGAGGAGTACAGTCAGTACTCTTGTAGCAACTTCGCACGGTGGTAGATGGTAACTGCACTTATTTTGGCCGTCATTTCACACATTGTTCTGTTGTACGCCTGAAACTAATAGAACATTGGATGTTAATAAATTTATTAAAACCTTGGCGTTTCAGATTTAGGCAGTATACATGACATTCTTATAGCTGGTGTAACTGTCCTCTGCCTTTCCGGATTTGTTTCAGTAACTTTGTCAAAGTTAGTAACACTTAGTAATGACATCCACATACTTCTATTCTCTTTATTTTTAACTAAATATGATGCTTACCGGGTATGTGTCCAATCTTCCTGATACATGGCTTAATTGGCTGCCTTTCTTTATGAGTAGATTTTTCAAGAAGGGCATTATGTTTTTAAACTTTTTTTAAAAAGAAATTATGACTTTTCAGATTAAAAAATCCTAGACATATCAAAAGGAGGGTTAATCACTGGAAAATTAGCATGTTTAAAAATAATATGAAAATAGTAGATTTAGAAATAATATTAAAAATCTTCATTTTAGAAGTAAAGCAATAACACCAGATTGTTTAGTTCTGGTTTTGATTTTCCAGAGTCTGATACCACAGATGCAAACACCATACAATAATCTAATGTTACTTTAAATTTTTCTGATTTTCATATATTGGCAACTAATTCAATTTAAAAACCAGCTGAGCAGATGGAACAAGTGTATCATTTTGTAGCTTCTCCAGTAGGTGAAACTGGCCCTACATAAATTCTAAATTATTTGCTTTAACCAGAATGTGACCTTTGTGAATAGGTAACACGGTGACAAAGTAAAATACATTATTTCACTTCTGGAGGCTTCTTGATTGGGTGCTTTATTTTTGAAATTTAGTGACTTGACCAGGTTGTGTCATTTTCTGTATTGTGTTTTCCTGATGTAGTCATTAATTTTGATCTGTAGATTCCATTTGTTTGTCTCTCCTTTTTCCTTTTTAAGACAGTGGAGAAGAATGCTATTCATACCCATGTACCCATCCCCCAACCTGAGAAGTAAACTATTACAAATACTGTTAAGCTCCTGGGTACCCGTCCCTGGTTGCAAACTCTTCACATGCGGGGTTCTGTGTTTATCATGTGTGTGCCGTGACTGACTACCTATGAAAGTGCCCCCATGTAGTATTCTTTTGCAAGCTGTTAAATTTTACATAGGCAGTAATCAAACTTTAGTTATGCTTCTGCAAGTTGGGGTTTTTTTGTTTGTTTGTTTGCTTCAAATATTAAAAGAGATTTCTCCATGACGGTGCGCGGAGATCAGGTCCTTTTACTGGTGAGTCGTGTGCCACGGCAGTAATATACCACAGTTTAGATTTGGTTCTTTATTTCAGGGATGCTCTCCCTTTTATTGACAATTGTGCCCTGTCACCTGGGTCACACCTGATTCTAGCTGTCGCTGATGTGAACAGCTTCACATGTGCTTCCATCTACTTACCATTGAGAGCACTTCATCCTGGTGAAAAGCCTGCTGCCGACACAGACTCAGCTCAGGTGGAGTGGAGTTAACACTCTCAAAGACCCCCGCTCAGTCACTAAGGGATGGGGACTCCTGCTCCCTACTTTTGCATCGACACTTTCGGTATAGATTGTATGCAAAAGTGAGATAGAAACTAAGCCCCTATTGCCTGTATCAGTGACCTTGATAGCACCATCTTATATTTACTTTTTCTCTTCTCTCACTCTCCCCAATATATCACTTCTGCCCTCAGAATCACTTCCCAGATAAACTGCCTGCATGCAGTCCTTTTCCCAGGCCCTGCTTCTGGGGGAGCCGTGATATATCTATGAGTACTTTCTATTTTTCTTAGGTTTTGTTCATTCGTTTCTATGACTCCTGGTAAATAAGACTAAGGGAGGAGACTTGCTCAATAAGACTGCTCCATTCTGCTTGAGTCTTTCGCATCTCTTCTTGGCACGCCGGAGCGTGGGTTTGCGCTTTGCCTCTAGACTCACTGCCGCTGGAGAGCCGGGGCCTCTTCTTCCTGTCCACTTGCTGCTTGGCGGCTGTGTTTTGGTTTTTTAATTTCTAATTGAAGGGTGATTGCTGCACAGCATTGGTTTGATTTCTGCCGCCCGTCAGCATGAAGTAGCCATAGGTGACACTGTGCCCTCCCTGGCTAACCTCCCTCCCGCCTCCTGCTCCCCCGCCTCTGAGTCGCTACAGAGTCCCAGCTTCAGTTCCCCAAGTCCCACGGCATTCCCGTTGGCCGTCTCTTATTTTAGGGACACCAGTCACCCTGAAGTTGAGTTACCTTTACCCAATTTTATGTACCCTTGTCAGATTGCTTTATGTTTTTTAAAATGTATATTCTGATTATCTTAGCACTTTTATGTTCTATTTTCAGTTCTGACTACACTCTTCCTTTGTGTTTAATTATTCTATACTGTTTGATCAGCAGACTCCCTTTTTATTTCACTGTGTTTCAATCGTTTAGTTCTTATTATATTCAGACATCTTGAAGCCTTTGTGAAGAATGTCTCTGTATTAACTTGTATTTTTCTTCTAGAGCTCTTTGATCTCTTGTATGCCACATTCCTTTCATTCTGTCTTTTTCTCTTTTTCTTGCGGCCCCTGCCCGTTCTCTCCTTATCCAGCTTTCTTTCAGTTTGTCTGTTTTTCATGCCTGTTCTTTTCCATCTTACTAGTGCCTGACAGCTCTGCCCAGACTTTGCATTTGCTTCTGCATTGTGTGGGCAACTTCCTTACTCTCCATAGCAGCATTCTTCTTGGCTCAGGTCACTTTCCTGGTTACAAAATATCCCTCTGCAGCTTTCCACTCCTCCTCTGTCTCTCCAGGAGGGCATGGAGACCCCTACGCATTACTCCTGAACTCTGAACTCCAGGAGGGCGTGGGGACCCGTACTCATTACTCCTAAACTCTGACTTGGCACATTTCTGCTGCTAGTCCTGACGTTTTTCCATCTTCCTGTCAAAGTTTCTCCTATGCCTCTTCCTGCCCGTGCAGCGCAGTATCAGGATTCCCTCCCTTTGACTGCGGAGTGCGTTGTGTTTCCATCGGGGAGGCCTCAGAGTCTGGCCCTGGAGTCTTCACTTCTGCTGGGAAGCGCCCGCAATCACGTCTGTTTTACCTGTTCTCGCCTGCACGTCTGCAGCATCTATCAGTCATAGATGGGAAAAAAACAGAATTCATTGTTTCCTCTCCAGATTTGGTGTATTCATGCGATTTTTAATTCAATTTAGGAGCCTTGCCAAACAGGGCTGCTCTATTTCTTCTCAGAATCTGCTGTATCTTCCTTGGTTTCCATCCTTGAAGTTCATAACCTTGGGCCATGCCTATGGTGTATTTGTTGCTGGAGAACCAACCAACCTCTAACCTTCCCTCCTTTCTCCTCTTCTTTCTTCCTTTTCATTTTAATTTGTTAATGGGTAGGAAATGGGAGATGATTAAAGAAGACTTCTTTCTACTACTTAATCCCAAAGTCTGTCTTTTGGGTTTTAATTGTGGGAAAATACATCTGGTGGGCAACAGAGGATGAAATGGTTGGATGGCATCACTGACTCTGTGGACATGAGTTTGAGCAAACTCCGGGAGATAGTGAAGGACAGGAAAGCCTAGCGTGCTGCAGTTCATGGGGTCGCAGAGTCAACACAGCTTAGCAACTGAACAGCAACGCATGTAACCAAATTTACCTTGTTGTTTTTTTAACCTTGTTTTTTAATAGTGTTTTGTTGTTGAAGTACAGTTGATTTGCAGTGTTTAATTTCTGCTGTACATCAAAGTGATTGAGTTATACATATATATACATTCTCCTATGTTTTCCATGATGGTTTATCATAGGATACTGACGATGTCAGTAGTTTTCTATGCTATCCAGTAAGATGATATTTATCCATTCCATATATAATAGCTTACATCTACTAACTCCAGCCTCCCACTCCCCCTCTCCTCTACAAGTCTGTTCTCTTTGTCCATGAGTCTCTGTCTTGTAGATAAGTTCATTTGTGTCATATTTTTAGATTCCACATATTTGTTGTTCAGTTGCTCAGTCATGTCCAACTCTGCGACCCCATGAACTGCAGCATGCAGGTTTCCCTGTCCTTCATCATCTCCTGGAGATTCCACATGCAAGTGCTATCGTATGCTATTTGTCTTTCTCTTTGACTTACCTCACTTATTATGATAAATTCTGGTTTCATCCATGTTGCTGCAGATGACTTTATTCTTTTTATGGCTGAGTAGTATTCCGTTGTGTGAGTTTCACTCAGGGACCTTACTGATGACCGTAGCCTGGGAGACAGCCGCTTCGCAGCTCTGGTGAATTGCTCCAAAGAGGGAGGAAGAGAAGCCAGCTGAATCATGGGTGTTGGCTAGGGAGTGCATACAGTCAAGTTACATCTCAGCAAGAGACTGCAGCTAATCACAAGGAGCAAATGTCTCAGTTACTTATTTCAAGTGCTTCTTCAGATATGGGAAGATTCAAGAATCTGGATTTATTGAAATTCTTTCTAAGGGGCCTGTTTTTCCAAAGCACAGAGTGCCTCATTCTGTTTTTTGTTGGGTGTATTATTGGTCAGCAACTACAGTGGCTAATGACTTAACTTGTGTATAACTGCATGGTGAGTGACAGTCTTTTATTTTTCGGCAGTTTAGATATATTTAAAATAGGCAAAAATATAATAGAAGAATAGGCAGAAGATCTTATTACTTGGTAACTTTGAAAGATTTGGTCAAAATTAAACCCTTAAAAGGAAGAAGGAAATAACATTTATTACTTGCTTGTTACGTGACACATTTTGTTAGTCCTCACAAGATCCCTAGTTTATTATTAATAGATTTGTTACCTCCACTTTTCAGATAGGAAGACTTAAGCTCATTGATGTAGAATGACTTTCTCAAGGACTCATAGATAGTAAAAGTGGACCCTTTATTATTGATGTAGCTGTACTGGCAGGAACATTTTGCAGTATAAACATGAACTATTACAGTCTTTATTTGGTAAATGCTTTGGAACTATTTATCCACTTCTGAGCAAGTGTCTTAAGGAAAAAAGCCTTTTTTGTGAAGTATACAGTAATTCAGTTCCTAAAGGCTAGAATTTAAAAATAAAGACTGCACTTTGAGATTTAAACTTAAAGAATGAGCATATGCTAGGTCAAAGTAGAAAAGCAGAGTATCTTAAACATAAATGATGGCTCCAGATCTGCAAGTTTTAACCTTTTTTTAGGTGTATGAAGTTTACCAATTTCTCTTGATATTAAGAGGATAGATATTATTATTCATAATGGGGGTAGCGGCCTTAGTTTTATTCCTCTCCTTCTGAACACTTACAAACACCTCTGAAGAGGATTAAGATTGCTTCTTAATCTCTTCCAACGTTCTTTTTTTATTCACCCCATTGTTCCCGTTCCCTTCTCTCACCAGCTATGACTTGACCCATTGCAGAGGCTGCATAAAGATTGAGGAATTAGGGGAGAAAGGTGAAGACAGTTTTAAATTCATTATGACTGTACTGCTGTTTCACTGTTCTGTTTTCATGCATTTCTTGTTGAAAGGATATAGATATGACATAGGGATTAAATGTAGGTTCTTATAAGTTGCTTGTGTTCACATCTCTGCTTTTCTGCTTAAGCGAATTACATAAATTCTGTGAACTTCAGTTTCATCTCTCATGAAGTGAAGTCTACGATAGTGATCCATGGGATTGTTTCGGAGAACAACTAGGCATGCAAGAAATCCCTGTCATGTGAGAATCATTCAATAAGTAGGAATGTCTCCTCCAACGAACTTCGAGTTTCTGACGAGGGCAGTAGTTCACAGCTGTGACTGTTACAGTCCGTCAGTGAGCTTCTCGAAAATGCAAGCCGTAAACTTGGTAGCGCCTGGGGGTCAGGCTCCCGCCCCCACGTTGTTTGTCTGCTTGTTTAAGCAGCGTGAGATTTTTGTCTTTAATTCACTGCCGTATCCACAACCCCTAAAACGGTGTCTAGCACAAAAAGACTTTATGAATGAATCAAAGGCAGATTATCTTTGGTCCTCAGTGGCTTATCCCTGCTCTCTGAAGAAAAGGTTTTTAAATTTGCAAATAGGAAATTCATCCTTTCAGTAAGCAGTTCCTTTTGCCAATAATGGTCAAACCCTGGCATGGTTTGGCCTCACCCGTGGTCATGGTCGTCCTCAACTCCTGGCAACCTGATCTAATCTTCAGTCTTAGAGTTTGGGGCTTTCCAGAATGTCTGATAAGTTGAATCGTAAATTATACAGTCTATTGAATCTGGTGCTTGTCATGTAACAAAGTACCTTTGAAGCTCATTTGTGTTGTGGTTCAGCATTTTTTAAAATTGTTGAGTAGCATTCTGTTAATCTGGAACAAATATGTTAACAGTCTTGCTCTGTTTTTTTCTTTTTGTTTGATTTCTAGCTTTCCAGAGTGTTGGATCTTCCACCAGAAAACTTGATCAAGTCAATATCTGCAGTTCCGATTTCCAGAAAAGAGTTAAGTATAATATATTTGTAATGATCTAGAATGTGATTGATTTTGTCAGTTAACCAAAAAATGCAGTTACTGTCCAGTTTACAAAATAGTCCTTGAAATTATTCTTAATACATGATTTAATGTGTTACTCCCATGGCTTTAAATAATAAAAATTCTGTACTTTAATACTCTGACATGGCAGATTATATTGATATTCTCATGTTGTTTTGATGTTTAGTGTAATAACTATATGGCAGTCTGTGAGAAATTTGAAATGAGGCTTGGTTTAATTCTGTAACAGCAAATAAAAGAACTAACATTCTAGTTAGAAAATCAGTTTTTTTGAAGAGATCTTAGAGATTAAACACCTGTCTAATGCCTGAATACTATTGTACCATGTTTACTGCTAGATTTTTGGTGGGGGTTTTTTTTTTGGTTTTACTTTTTTGCTTGTTTCCGTTTGAGGACCCCCAGTGATAGAGAGCTACCGGCTAGGGCTACGTATAATCTATGTAGCTGCCACTTGGGTTCAGAGAGATCCATTTTGTGAGTTTGGTCATGTTCACTGATGCCTTGTTTACCAGCTGACTAGAAAATTTCAATACTTGAGTAAAGTACTCTCTCAGTTAATTAATAATGACAAGAGATTAGCTACATAGTAGGCTTAATGCTTTAAGCTTAAATTCTCATTATACTGTTATGATATAATGATACTATTATTACTGTACCATCATGCCCTTAAATATTTGTCCCCTTAACTTTGTTAGGATTTTAAGACAAAGTGGAATGAATGTTCTTTTTTTTCGCAGAATAGTACAAATGGATAAGTGGAAAAGAAAGAGAAAGGCTACATATGGTCTTGTAAAAGAGCATCTTTAAAATAGCCTGTTACCACTTCATCTGCATTGACTTCCAAGAATAGAGGAAACCACTGACCAAAAGATGGGCCTTATATGTAAACTGAGAGAGTGTTGCCAACAGTTACCTACTTTATGAATCTGTAAAGGGCATTTTGCATAATCATGGAAATGTCTCAGTTTTTATTTTATGTTTCAAAGACCTTTAGTAAGTTGAACTATCTTGACCCATCTTTTGTTTCTTGTTTTTTTAAATGAGTAACATTATTTATATTTCACATAGACAGTATTCTGTATACAGTATAGCATGCTATGTCACCACCAAAAATTTAATGTTCCATCTGCCATCATACAGCTGATCCCCTTTACCCATTTAGTTCTCCCCACCACCCCTTCCCCTCTAGTAACTAGAACTCTGTATCCGCATGTTTGATTTGATTTGTTCACTTATTTTTTGTTCTTTATACTCCACACGTGGGCACAATCATATGGTATTTTTCTTTCTTGGTCTGACTGACTTCATTTAGCATAATATCCTCAAGGTCCATCCACGTTGTCCCAAACGGCAAGATCCCGTCTTTTTCTGAGGCTGAGTAGCATTCCGTCCGTCGTGCGCGCGCGCGTGTGTGTGTGTGTGTGTGTGTGTGTGTGTGTGTGTACATCTTCTGTATCGATCCATTTCGGGGCGCTGGTCTGTTTCATACCTTGGCTGTTATAAATAATGCTGCAGTAAACGTATGGGAGCTTGTATCTTTTCTAATTAGCGTTTTCGTATTCTTTGGGTAAATACCCAGAAGCTGCTGGGTCACATGGCAGTTCTGGTCTTCTTGAGGAACCTCCGTAGCAGCTGCACCAATCTACATTCCCACCAGCAGTGTCTGAGTGCCCCTTTTTCTCCAAATTCTTGTCAGCACTTCTTATTTCTCACTTTTTTGACAGTACCTGTTCTCATGTGAGGTGATACCTCATTTTGATTTACATTTTCCTAGTAATTAGTGATGCTGGGCATCTTTTCACTTGCCTGTTGTCTTGGCCCCTCTTTTGAATAAGATTTTCTATACCTGCTTTGAGTTCCTTTGGGCAGTTCCACTTTAGCAGTCTGAAATACTAAGACTTTGTTTCATAGAAAATAAATAATGAGGAGGACCTCAATTTCTCTAGTCTACCAGTTGAAAATTCTGCATATTGAATTTGTTTAAAATAAAGGAATTGGTACTGCTTTGTCTTCATAACCCCAGTTACCCTTAAGAGTACTGAAACAAAGCCTAACTGTCCTGTATTTCTAAAGTGCTATAACATGCCAGGAAAATTAAGAAATACTGTTTTTGTTAATGTGGTTTATTTAACGTGATATGAATCTATTTGTTCAGGTAGTCTAATTCTCTGAATGATGTAGTTGACGCTTGACCAGCGTGGCTTTGAACTGCATGGGTGCAGCTGTACGTGGCTTTTTTTCCAGCTAGCAGGAACCGCGGTACTTCATGATCCATGGTTGGTTGAAGTCAATTGACTGCAGAGCCCCAGTGGGTCCAAGGGCTAGTGTTGGCCCCTCGGTGGCAGAGCCGGGTCCTGGAGTCTGTAGCTGCAAGGCCCCCCTAGTGGTACTAGTGTGGCAGCCCACTGGTGGGTGGTACTGGGTCTAATGTAACCCTGAGGGTCCAGGAGGAGTGCCATCATTGGGGGGAGGCGGGGGACGGCCCTGGGCCCTCTGGCGGGCAGGACCAAGTCCCAGGGAAGCTTGGGACTCAAGGTCCTGAGATACCTGACCTTCAGCTAGGTGGGGCTGTGTCCAGAGATGCGCCTGGCCTGATGTGTCCCATTCTTGATGCTGACAAGCTGGTCGGCAGGGCTGGGTCCTGAGGTGGCTGGCTGTGTGGCCAGGGGACCCCAAGGCCTGGTACAGGCCGGCAGATGGGCAGGGCTGGGTCACAAGACAGCTGGCTCCAGAGCCCCGGGGATCCTGGAACTAGAGCTGCGTCTTTTAGGGAGCTAACTCCGAGGGTGGCTAGCTGCTGGGCCCGCCGTCCCAGAGCCAGTGTTAGCCTGCTCATGAACAGGGCCACGGCCTAGAATAGTCCCGGGGCTGGCGATGGCCCCCTGGAGGGCAGGGTCAGAGTGACCCAAGGCTGGCGATCGCCCGCTGGTGAGTGTGGCCGTGTCCTGCCCCGGCTGGCTGAGGTGCCAGGGTGTCGTGGCGGTGGCGTCAGCCTTATGTTGAGTAAGGCTGTGTCCTGCTGGGTAAACCATATCTTTTGCTGCAGGGCCCAGGAATCCCAGGGCTGATGCCCACCCCAGAGAGGAAGGAGGGTCCCTATGAGCACTAGTGGCAGCCTGGGATCCCTTGGCTACTGTCAGCCCATTGTTGGGTGGGGCCGTGTCCCTGGCCTGGAATACCCCAGAACTGCTGAGGACTGGCTGGGACCCACACTATAAGCGAGAAGGAGAATTTGAGAACGGTCCTTACCAGCACCGCTTCCTCATGGAATGAGCCCCTAAACTGGCTGCTGTCAGCATCTCCGTCCCAAGCTGTGCAGCTGTGCTTCGTCCCTCAGCCGTGTCCAGCTCCTTTGCGACCCCGTGGACTGTAGCCCCCCAGGCTCCTCTGTCCTTGGCATTCTCCCCGCAAGGATTCTGGAGCGGGTAGCCATTCCCTTCCCCAGGGGTCTTCCCAACCTCGAGGTCGCGCTTGGATCTCTGCGCTGCAGGCGAGTCTTTGCTGTCCGGGCTCCGGGCTTGGTCCTCCTGGTCCCCCGGTGACTGCGGCGGTAGTTGCTTGTTAGAGAGTTGCAGGTTTGTGTGCATGCAGGAGGAGGTTGGCTCGGGGTTGCGTTCTGCCGCCTTGGTCACGGCGCAAGGCTCAGGAAAATTCTTAGTGGTTATTATTGACTAGATTCCTTAATGTAATCAGAAGTTACACAGCTTTTTAGGCGTGTGCCTGCATTTCAAGAATGATGAGGAAGTTATTTGTGCTCCTTTGTTTTGTGTTGAAGTGAAAGTCACACAGTCATGTCCGACTCTTTGCGACCCCGTGGACTATACAGTCCCCAGAATTCTGCAGGCCAGAATGCTGGAGTGGGGAGCCATTCCCTTCTCCAGGGGATCGTCCCAAGCCAGGGATCGAACCAGGGTCTCCCACATTGCAAGCGGATTCTTTGCCAGCTGAGCCACCGAAGCCCGTGAGCAGGTGAGGGGCTAGAAATGGGCAGACAGACAGCGGCCCACCCCAGCCGTTCTGCCCAGAGTCTCATTCTCTACTCCATCATTAAACATTCAGTGGTGGTGATTATGTGGCGGTTTGTATATTATTTTTATACCTTGAATGATTTCAAACTGTAGAAAATTTATAGAGATTAATGTAATGAATACTCATGCTCACTTTCTAACATGTCAGGTCTTAATTTTTTCCAAATTTTGTTTTTTACACATCAAACATTAGTTACTGTTGAAGCCACCTGTATACCATCCTTCCTTAGAGACAACTGCTCTTTGCAGCAAATGATCGTTTTCACTAATCAGTTGCCTGGTTTCTCTCTTGGTTTCTTTGTTTTTGCATTGTTTCATCACCAACCCAATGAAAAGAATGGTAATGTCTGTCTCTTTAAGGAACTACTGGGTGTTAAGAATAATACTTTTCTCATGTTAAAATTCAGATTTCACCATTTTTTTTTAAATTTTGCTTTGGTCATCTGAAGGTCAGTGAAGAGGCTTGAAAGAAGGAAATATTTGAAATAGTGGAGGAAAATTTGTAGAAGAGGTCAAGAGACTTGAGCTTTTTTCTGACTGTTTATTAGTTGCAGTAGACTTTTAGGGGAGACAATGAACTTACCAGACATCATTTTTTACGTTTGTCAAATAAGGTGGTTGCTGTGTGTCTCTTACAGAGATACCATAATGCTACAGGTGGGTGATGGAAGAGGAAGAATTTTATAAGATAAACTACTCAATCAGTACATAGTGATGATATTTCCAATTGCTTTGCTTTATATTTTGAAAGTGTAACTTCTTCTGATAGGAATATGTCAGCGTAGAGAACCCCAAAGCGATTAGTCTTTTTTTGTTGTTTCCACTCTGGTAACGTTCTTAAGGTGACAGTCTTTTCCTGTTCCACCTCTGCCTTTAGAGAGGTGGCCGACTTCCAGCTTTCCGTGGATTCTCTGCTGGAAAACAACAATGACCGTTCAAGACCAGATATTCAGATTCAAGCCGTGAAACTGGCAGAGAAGGTACTTCAGCGCTGTTACCTCTTTGACTTTATAATAAACATGTAAATAAAAAAATATTCTGCAGGCTATGTCAGCCATAATAATGGATTTAATAGTGTTTCTTTGTTCAAGACACCTTGGAAAGTATAATTTAAATTTATTTTAGCTGCATAGTATAAGGTTAGGATGGTTTTTGAAATTAGTTATGAAACATTCCTCTTGAGCTGACAGTATTCAATTTTTTGATTAACTACTTATAGGAAGACTGAGTGTTAATTAAATTTATAGATTAAGCTGGATGGACTTCTGAATTCAGGAGAACAAGTTTGATAAATTAGAACAGTGGGCTGCAGTTTTAAAAATGAGTTTCTGAGAAGATGAACATTAAAATATGAGAAGAAATATAGGCTGTAAATAGAACCATGATTTCAGAGAAGTGGTTAGATGATTTAATAAACCTCTTTCATTTCTAATTTCTCTGATGGGCTCAGTATCTAACAGAGGAATTGAAAGGATTGTGGAGAATGACCACATCTGAATTGTTAGTGTTTAATACCTTCAGAGAGAAAACGGAAGGTTTGGGACAAAGTTGTTTTGTTTTGAATAGGATTACTGCCTGTGATACTGAGGAAGGCGTGGGCGCGCTGAAGAGCCCAAACAGCGAGAGTCACCTTCACAGCAAAACGTGCAGAGAGCGCGTGTGGCAGAGAGGCTCTGGGTGCTAAAGTTCATTTGACCCCAGAAACCACCCCAGATTTGTTTTCTTTTTTTGCCACACTGCACGCGGGACCTTAGTTCCCCAACGAGGAGTTGGACCCGCAGTCTCTCACCCCAGATTTTTATCAGGAAGCATGCCAGGAATAAAATTCTCCTAACTACAGTATTTATTTCCTCCTCCTCCTGTGAGTTCTCAAAAATGAAAACTGGTGGCTCCTCAGTAACACCAGGTATCTCTTGAAATAAACTTAATGAGTCTCCCGGCTGCTTTGAACATCTGGTTGGTTAGAAATGGAAAGCGTGTTCATTAAAGACCAAATATTTAAATTTTTTACATATTTTATGGGGGTGTAAGTTGTTTTAGCGGAGGCCCTAACAGAGTACCATGTTCTATCACTCTTATGAAAGGTGGGTAAGATAGAGGGTTCATTGCATGTCACGGTGCGTAAGGTGGGGTAAAGTGATGGCTCCCTTTTTCCATATGAGAGAGTTTGAGGTGAGCGCATGGGAAAGAGGAAGAGAGAGTCTCTGAACAGAGCAGCATCCCAGTCGGGAAAGAAGAAAACGTGAGCACAAATGTAATGACAGAGCTGGAGAGACCCGCTAAGCCCAAGTCCAGACGCATGGCTATGAGAGAGGACGCACCTGCTGTCCTTGGAAGCCAGTCCCATAGGATTAGAGCTGCAGAACCCACTGGGCCTGTTTTATAACATACCTGTTTTACTTTATATCTTTGCAGCTAAAATGTGACACAGTGGTGAGTGAAATCAGCACTGGCCAGGGGACTGTGAATTTCAAAATCAACAGAGAGCTGCTGACAAAGGTGAGGCCGCTCACGGCGCAGCCGCTGCGCCTTCTCCCGTCCCCTGCTGCGCCTTCTCGCGTCCCCTGCTGCAGCGTTTTCCCTCCGGTTCTCAGACTGATCCCGCCTCCTCTTGCCTCAGACGTTTTGCACGTTCCGATCCCGCCGCCTGGAAACCCCCCAAGCTCAGCCTGCTTGTCCGGCACATCTTGATGTCCCCTAGCAGTGCCTTGCTGACCCCTTCATTCCTACATGCTCTTAACGTGTATATGCCTCCTTGGCAGAATTTAACTGTAGTTGCTGTTTTACATGTTTCTTATTTGATGAATGCCTTTTGCCCTTTAAGCTCTAATTCCCATTAGAGCTTAAAGCATCTGTTTTCTCACATACCCGGTTCCTAGTACAGCACCAGGCCTGAAGTAAGTGCAAGATAACCATTATTAAATGAATCAATGGACTCCGTATTGAATACAAGAAAGGTACTGCGGAGTGCCACCCGTTAGTAGCCTATAATCTGTTGGAAGCATAAGATGTATACAAGAAAAACCCTAAGACTCTTTTTCTTTTAATAAAACAATATGAATTTTCTTAAAGTGATTGGTATAGTAAGCATAAGAAAGACCAGAGATGGCGAAATAGGCTGACCTGAAGGAGCTGGGGAAACCTCACAGAGGAACTGGGTCTCTGCTGAGTGAGTGTGGAGGACAGGTAATCCTAGATAAGCAGGGGTATGAGACCCTTTGAGTTTTATCTCAGTTGAACTTTAAAATGTATCATAATGCAGTTTGGTCTATTATTTAAAAAAAAAACACCGTTGTTGGATAGGTTAGGCTTTGTATACACTATGGTCTTTAGTTGCAAATAAGGATAAAACCAAAACTTGTAATATAGTTTCTTACCAAGGTTATGTAGTTTACAGATATTTACCCATCAGCCCTATAATTCTTCTGAAAGAGTTAGTGTTGCATGCTTGTCTTTAGATCTTTGAACTTTTTTCTTTTATCTTTTTTCCCACTGTTATTTGAAGATTAAACTTGTTAAACCAAAATCTGTCACAGGGACAAGAAGGAAATTTGTTTTGAGCTTGTTCAAAAGTGTCTCTATCTTGTTGGGCTCTTGATAACATTTCTTATCAACTTAGCAAACCAGTGAATCTAATGTCCCATTTTGAAATAAATGACTCTTTCTTCCCAGTTGCTGTCTCAGTGTTTGCAGAAGGAGAAAGGCAACTCACCAGTGTGCCTTTCAAATTTTAGGCCCCTTGATAGACGCCAATATTTTACATTTTTTGTTTTCCCTGAGATGGGAAAATGTGCTATGGTAGATGAAGTTTGCCTTTATAGCCAGCTTAGCTGAAGGAGATGTGGTTTATATTTCGAGGCAAGGCACATATTTTGTTAATAATTTAAAATTTCAATGGTCGTGAGTTTTCATGCTTTATTACAATTAATTATGAGGTTTTTCTGTGGTATAAGGATGCCCACTAGCTCACTCATTAAAAATATTCGCACATCCCTCTCAGTTGACAGTGCGGGGAAAGAGTGAGAACTTTGAGGTCCAGCTGCTCTTCCTCATGTGGAAACCCTCCCTTCATTGTAACAACTTTGAGGCTCTGGATAATAACATGATTTTATTGTCCTTCATTAAAGGACAAGCAAATTGCTTACAGCAGCCCTGCCCAGTGTCACAGTAAAGATACATCCTAGAGCGCACCCATAGTTTGAGAAAGGGATGTTAAGCATTGTACCTGTGTTATATTATGATTTAATAGCAATTCTTATCTGCTCAAAGCCTAATTTCTTCTACACTTGGCGCTATTATTTTGGGGCCTTAAACAATATTCATTTGTGAGTCTCAAGTTTCCAGATCATATTGAAAAGAAAATTCAACCCTCTCAGGACCATTATAAAACTTTTTTTCCACTTTGAAGTTATCAAGATTAACATGTAGCCAGTGATCTATGTCCAAAACTTAATCATCAAGCAGAGAATTATGAGTTTGTCATTGCTTACACATGTACAAAATTTAGCCTTGCATAAAATGTATCTGTTCATGCATTGCAATTGAGTTATTAATATTGGCAGAATTGGGATGATTAAATGTTAGCTTAGGTTTGGAACACTAATAGCAGTTTATACTGTCTTCATATAAATCATCCTCAAAGGTAGGAGGCTAAAATGTGAAATTAAAAGCAGTGCGAACTGCCATATCTCTGGGACTAGATAATACATTTTTGGGGGCTGGAGGCACTTATCACTGTGAAGAGCTCTCGCTTTGGCACCAGACTTGTTTCTGGGGCTTCCCTGTTAGCTCATTGGTAAAGTCTGCCTGCAGTGTGGGAGACCCTGGTTCAGGAAGATCCCCTGGAGAAGGGATAGGCTGCCCACTCCAGTATTCTTGGGCTTCCCTGGTGGCTCAGCTGGTAAGAGAATCCGCCTGCAGTGTGGGACACCTGGGCTTGATCCCTGGGTTGTGAAGATCCCCTGCAGAAGGGGAAGGCTACCCACTCCAGTGTTCTGGCCTGGAGAATTCCAAAGACTGTGTAGTCCTTGGGGTCACAGAGAGTCAGACAAGGCTGAGCAACTTTCACTTTCACTTTTCAGAGATGGCTTTCAGAAGCAACTGTAGCTTCAGTTAACAGTTAATTCAGTTTCCAGGGAGGAAAAACAGAAAATGAGTTTAACCACATAGGGAAAAAGCAAACAAAATCCTGTTTTTGTTTTTTGGGTTTTTTTGGTGTGCCTTAGAAATAAACAATGAATAACCTCATTTTTTATTTCACATACATGCAGTTTTATTTGCCAAATTCAACTGTGCATGCTATTCCAAACCTTAAGGAAAAGAAAAAAAAAGACTCATTTAAGTGTCTCTAACTTCGCTCATTATTCACTAATTGAGTTTATGTCGGTAGGCAGTGCTTACATTCAAGTCATGCGTAGTGTCAGTTGAACACATGGAAAGCAGAGCACACGTTTCCGCTACTAAGGAACTGATCTGCCATTCAAGCATTCTAACTTCATTAGAAGTTCTGTTGAAAGTTGTAGAGAAATACTGACCAATAAAGAATTCATTAAAGTGGCAACATTCATCTACAGAAAATGGAATGGTGGTAGGGAAGCAGAAAGTACCAGCCAGTTGGAATAGTCACTAATTGGCTGAAGCATTCCAAAAGTGAAACTTTTGAAAGATTTAGTTTCTGTGAAGTTCTTTATGCACCTGCATTTACATTGCCAAGTATATCTTACCTTTAAACATAAATACTGGTGAATAAATGGCCCCTAACTTACTTCTGTTTTGTAATATCTGGGAACTTTACTAGCTCTCTGACATTCTTCTTTGTGCCCACTAATTGAATAAGCTCCTTGCTTATTATTTGCCAGGGACTGTATTACTGAAATCTAGAGACAAAATGGCATGTGTCCTGGCCTCAAGGAAAGAAAAGCATTGAAAAATCACAATGCAACGTGTAATGGCTAGACACTGGGATGAGCCATATAATGAAGGCATGTGTAAGATGCAATCCCAGTGTAAAGAAAGAAGCACATAAATCTCTTCTTTTTTTCCTTCACTCCATCAAAGTAAATCTGTCTTGAGGAGGTAGGAGATAACCTTGAATTAGGATGAAAATAAAGAATATCCTTGGGAGATACGAGGGCAGGCACTCCAGACAGAGGGGACAGTTGGGCCAGGGTACAAATAAGAATATGGCCTTGTCTGGAAGTCAGAGGGTGACTGAGTCTGACTGTGCGTTGGATGGCCTGGGAAGGATTGTCTGGAAGTCAGAGGGTGATTGAGTCTGATCTGTGTGTTGGATGGCCTGGGAAGGATTGTCTGGAAGTCAGAGGGTGACTGAGTCTGACTGTGCGTTGGATGGCCTGGGAAGGATTGTCTAGAAGTCAGAGGGTGATTGAGTCTGATCTGTACGTTGGATGGCCTGGGAAGGATGTGAAATTACACAGTGGGAAGGGCCTTACATGCTCTGCCTAGCAGTTACAGCTTTTTCCTCTGTCATTATTTCTGCCGTGTGTTATGTGTACCACAGGTGGCACCTGTGATGATTCTTTGGTATTATGCTAATGAAATTTATTTCATTTTAATCATTATATATTATCTGTTACTATAAAACAACACTTCTAACTTGTGATTTTTATCAGTATTACAGTGTGCTTTTCAACAAACCAATTTCCTCAAAATTAAAAAAGTAAAAATGATATGCATGTAAAAATCAAACCAGAAACTGTAAAGTCACTTAAGTGGTAAGAAATCATTGAAACCTTAAAACAGAAAGTAAATCATGGCCGACTCTTTTGTGACCCCATGGCCTTTAGCCCACCAGGCTCCTCCGTCCATGGGATTTCCCAGGCAAGATTACTGGAGTGGATTGCCATTTCCTTCTCCAGGGGCTCTTTCCAGCCCAGGGATCGAACCTGTGTCTCCTATATTGGCAGTCGGATTCTCTATCACTGAGCCACTAGGAAAGCCCATAGACTTGATTAAATATGTATATTATATAAGATAGGCATTCCTTTTCTGTTTTCGCTTTTATAGCAGCGTAGCTGACAGATGATGAGGGTCTAAACCAGAGGAGAGAACTAGTGATATGTTGGAGACAGCACATGCAGAGCTTGGTGATTAACAGATGACTGATTCTGGAGGTTGAGGGAAAAAGGTAGATCTTAGGAACTCCCAGGTCTCTGACTTGGTTAGCTGGAGGGTTCAGAGTGAAGTTTGTAGAAATGAAGAATGTAAAAAGAAGAGGAGTATGTTCTGTTTGAAGTGTCTGAGAGAGATGCTCAGTCCTGAGTTGTGTAGATCAATCTGTAGCACACGATTCTGGTAGGTAAGTGGTGAAGTCTTAGGACTTTACACCTCGGAGAAGTGTAAGTAAGGAGCTAGAAGCGAGAAAAGAGCGCAGCAAGGGAGACAGGTGAGCATTGAAAGAGGGATCTGCAGAGGAAAGCAAAAGTCAGGAGAATGATGTCACTGCAACCAAGGAAGGAGGGGTAGTTTCAAGGAGAAGGGAGTCGTCATCCATCAAAATGGTGCTTAAAAGTGGTTACCCCTGGGGAAGGCAGAAAAGGATGAGGATTAGCACAGACTTTCGCCTTATCTTAATTTGTTTAATTTTTTAAATTTTACAAAAAATGAATTGATAAAAATAATAAACACAACTTAAATATTCAGCTGGGTTGACGTTTAAAATACTGATTTTGAGAACACCTTCAGTGAAGTAGTAGAGAAAGAAACTATATATAGTTAGCAGGTGGGTTGAATTGTCAGTGAATGCTTTGGAAGCGAAGCACATAAGGTGGTCTTAAAGGTTTTTTTTGTTTGTTTGTTTATGTCAGAGAAATCAATTATTCAAGAGTCATTTCTTAAAAGAGAATTGTAGCTGCCAGTACTTTTTTTGGAGTCTGCCATCCCTTACATAAAAAGGGATAGAAGGTGAAAAGGCTGGATAAGCCTTAACCTCTGAGTGATCCAAGAATGAATTATCTGTAACATTTACCGCCCTACTTGCAATCTTCTTGTGACCCACATTCTTGGAGTAACAAACATTGAATGGGTCCCTCGTGTACTATAGACAGTACTGTATTTAATGTCTATATAATCCTTTCTCTATGTGACTGAATGCACAGTGTCGGTGAAGGATTTTCTCTGTGTCTGAACCTTAACTTCTGAACCTGGCTCTTGCATCAGTTAAATGGGAGATGTGGCCCATTTTAAATTATAAGGCTTAAAGATAACAGAAGCTTCTAGACTTGAGCCTGGCACTCTGTAGAGGCTTCTTAAACTGTTGCTTTGTTGCCTCCTGCTGCCTTTCTGCCTTTTCGATTTAGTGACTGTCTTAACCAGCCCTAATGATAGAATTCTTCATGTCAGAAACTACATTTTTAGGACTTAAAATCCTGTGTGTGGAACAAAATCAGTAAAAGAATAAGTAAAAATCTATCAGTCATTTCAAAATCCTACAATAAAAAATAAATAATGAATAAGTGCATCATCACCCTTAGCAAAAAATAAAGTATGAATTTTGTGACCTATATAGTAATTCTATGGTGAATAACTAAAAATTAACCTGGAATATGTTTTCACAGTTTCTGTGGTATTGCCTCATTTCTTACTTGGCCAAGAGGCACTTGAGTTATGATTTTTTATTTGTTTTCTGCCATCACTGAGGTCATCAGTATCACAGAAGTAGCAGCATCATGCCGAGTTAACACTTAAGCTGTGGAGTGGGCAAAGTTTTTGTAGTGTGACCTAGGGAAAGTTACTTAACCAGTCTGAGCTTCTGTTTCCTTGCTTGTAAAAGTAACACACATTTCAGGGTAGTTGTGAGGAGTAATATATATAATACATATAAAATGTTTAGTATAGTGCCTGGCTTGTAATCTGCATTCAGTAAATATTAGATGCTGCTTCTGGTTTTATTGTTGCCATTTGCTATGGGACTTTTGGCAGTTATCCCTCTAAGCTTGAGTTTCTCCATCTGTAAGATACCTACATCACTGGCTGCCGTGAGGATGAGTAGACATGATGCAAAGCAGGACGCAGAGGCCCCACAGACGTTAACTTGTGTCACGACTGCTCTGATTAGCATTAGCGATCAGAGGAGGCAGCGCTGCTAACTGCTGTAAACTTCTCAGCTCCATAAATTAGAATGAGAAAATTGGCAAGAATTAGTTCCCAGTAACAAAGTAATTAAGAAAGTTGCAATTTTTCTGTATCATTAAATCCCATACCTTTTACTCTTTAGACTGTACTGCAACAGGTGATTGAAGATGGCTCAAAATATGGATTAAAAAGTGAACTTTTTTCTGACCTCCCCCAGAAGAGGATCGTGGTTGAATTCAGGTGAGTACCTACCGATCATATGCATTCATTGATCAATTGACTGGGCAGGTGGGTGTTTTACTGTTATCATCTGGGTCTCACAAAATTACACATGGAAAAATGAAAAATCAGTGAGCTTATGTTCTTAAAGTCACAGTGAGTTGATCATTAAACCATGAATAAAACTTGTTGAAATTTAACCAAAAAAGTACCTAATGGTTATTATGGGTTTTTTCCTTTATTAATTATGTATTAATAGATTTTTTGTTTTTTTAGAAGATCTAGTTCTTCATTTTAGTGGACTCTTAAGGCACCTATAATGGTTACTATCATATTAAGAATTTCAAAGTAATATAGTTACCAGGAAACAAGCTTTTTGTGCTTGTGACGTGTGTGTATGTATGTTTAGCTTTATTGAGGTAAAGTTGACAAAATTAGAAGGCGATGTGTGCAGCATGATTTGATATATGTACACACACACGCTGTGGGAGGATTTCCCCAACTGAGTCAATTAATAGCTCTGTTACCTTACCTATTTACCTCTTTGTTTGTGTGACAACATATGTTCTAGTTGCTTAACAAGTTTCAGTTATGCAATACAGTGTTATCAGGTATACTCTCCACGTTATACTTCAGATCCTCAGTACTTACTTGTCTTACGGCCGGAAGTCTAAACCTTTTACCAGCCTCCTCCGATTTCCCCTGGCCTCCGGCCTCTGACAGCTCCTTCTCTATCCTGTTTCTAGAGTGTGACTGTTTAGTGTTTAGATCTGACATGTATGTGATAGCACGCAGTGTTTGTCTCTGTCTGTCTGCTCATTTCACTTGGCATAATGCCCTACAGTTCCATCCGTGCTGTTGCAAATGACAGAATTCCCTTTGTTTTTAAAAGCTGAGTCACAGTCCATCATATAGACACACGACATTCTCCTTACCCTTCATCTCCGGATGGGCACCTCGATTGTTTCCGTACCTTGGCGACTGTGAATAATGCTGCAGTGCACGCGGGAGAACAGGTGTCGCTTCAGGATACTGATTTTCTTTCCTTCGGATGTATGCCCAGGAGTGGAACTGCTGGTGGCTCAAATGGTAAAGAGTCCACCTGCAATGCAGGAGACCCGGGTTCAATCCCTGGTTTGGGAAGATCCCCTGGAGAAGGACATGGCAACCCACTCCAGTATTCTTGCCTGGAGAATCCCCATGGACAGAGGAGCCTGGCGGGCTACGGTCCATGGGGTCTCAGAGTTGGACACGCCTGAGTGACTGAGCACACACACTCGGATTATCCCAGATCAGGGGCCTTTGTGCTCTTTGCACGTTCCCATACGGCCTGGCGTACTTTCTTTTTGGCCTGAGATGTTCCAGTCTTACGCAGACCTGGAATTGTCCATTTCTCCCAAGAAGTCCTACTTCCCTTTTTGTGAGGAAAGTATTTAGAAGCCAGGTTCCGGCTATAGGAGTACTTATTACTACTGGAACTCAATTTTTACTGATGTTACCGATTCAGATCCAACATCCCAGGGTCCATTATATGAAATGCATATCATTTAAAATTACCAGAAAGATAGCCTGATGTTTTAACATGGCTCTGCATAGTCTTCATAATAACTTTCTTACATGCCATCAATAAAACCATCTAATCTTTGAATTGTTCTTAGTAACCAAAAAAGAAAAAGCGATCACTTTTGAACCGCTCATGACCATTTTTTGGAGAAATTGTTTTTGCCGTATTCAAAGCTAAGGATAAGTGTCGATGAGCTCTTTTCTCACTTAACTAGAACTTGCTAGAGCCTTTGTCTTAGTACATGTTTTTGTGGAAGATTTTTTTAAGTGGATGTGGTAAATACGATTTCCAGTTTCTTAACTCATAATTTATTGTGATAACTTAAACTTAGTTATGATTAGCACCTGGATAATCAGAGGTGAATGGGATTTATTTGTACTGTCTTCTGCCACTCAATCCTGTTCTTAGAAAAAGCAGGCCCTCTAAGACTTGGTAAACTCGTTTGTGTATGACAAGGATTGATTGCTGAGTAAGCTAACCTTCTCATGGAGCAGATACAGATTATGAATAAATCTTATGCTACCAGTGTGCCCCAATCAGGATGCTTTAAGTTTAAACGTTGTTGCGTCGAAAGAGCAAAGAGACCTCTGCAGTCATCCTCACAGCAGAGAGGAGCTACACTAAGGCCATCCCCCAAAGAAAGCTGCTTGTCGTTTCAGTGATCTCTTGCGTAACAAGCCACTACAAAACTTGATGCGGGGAATGGCAAGCTTTAGCTCATGGGCAAAATCCAGCCTGCTGTATTTTTGTAAGTTTGGAATACAGTCATAGATGTTCGTTTACTTATTGTCAGAGCGGCTACTCTGATACGCTAATAGCAATTGAGTACAATAGACAAATAATTGAGATAGAGACCAGATGGCCTAAAATATTTACTGTCCGGCTCTTTAAGAAAAAGTTTGCCACACCACTGATGAGTGTTTTAGAACAACAACCAGTTGTTTTATGTTTCATGTATAGACCAGGAAACTGGGGAGAGCATAGTCTAATGGTTTTTTGTTTGCCTGTGGTCACTTAAGCAACTCTGGTCATCTAGACATTATACTAGGGCTAGAAATCCAGGTAACTCGTTTACTTTTCTGCTGTCTCACCTGTGGGCTGGCCAGCCATCTCTCTGTATTCTCTCTCCAGCAGAGTAGCCACACCTCTTTACAAAGGTGCTCAGGACTCCAAAATAGTAAAACATCTGGTCTTGTAACGGGTATATCATCACTTATGTCACCACTGGTCAAAGCAAGTCACAGGATCATCCCTGACTCGGGGCAGGGAAGTCGATTATATCTGTTAACGAAAGAGTGGCAAAGAGTGTGTGGACACTTTGAATTCTTTTCATTCTGTCTTTGCAGTGATGCAGTATACGTACCCTTCTCTGGGGAGGCACTTCAGTACTCTTACACTCCTTGCTCTCACCTAGCCAGCAGTAAGGGAATATCAGTAGGGAAGTAGTATAGTGTCTGTTACTGCACGTTCACCCTTGAAATGGTGCTGTTGCCAGTTTCCTGAAACATGAGAGGCTGCCATCCATGCACCTTAATGTTCACTTCCTCTTTACCATCGCTTCTCCCCAACCAAGATCAAAACCCCAGGACTAGTCTGTCTTAGTCATTGATTCTTTGGTTTTTCTCCAGAGCTTTTGTTTCCCATATAATACTCATTTTTGTTTATGCTTATAAGAAATGTCTAAAAATAGCCTGTTCCATTTGAGTTGTATTCTGGAGGCTTTTTGAACTGCAGTTTATTTACTTACAGATTTGCCTCTCTCAACTTTTTCCCAAAGGAGTTAAGGAAGGCTGGAACTTTTATAAGCATCTGATCATTGATGAAAGCAGAGTCCATTTCCCAGCAGTCATCTCTGCTTTCTGTTGTTTTTCATCTGGCTTTGGTGGGGGACTAGAGCTGCTTCCTCCCTTAGAAATATTCCCGATTCTATGATTCTTACTGTGGTTTCAAAAGAGAGACACAGAGGTAGACGGGAGGGTAAAAAGTGATAGAAAACATCCTTCCTGAATTTCTTCTGAAAATGAGAGAGGAGGGAAGAGAGAACTTATTTAAATAGACCAGACGACTTCACCCCAGAGTGAAGAGATGGAAACTCTTGTGTTCAAGAAACTTCCCTGGGGGCCCAGTGCTTGGGAGCCCTCCTCCCAGTGCGGGGCTGAGGGTCGGTCCCCAGTCGGGAACTTAGATCTCACACGCCTTGGGGCCAAAATGCCGGAGCATGAAACAGAAGCAGTGTTGTAACAGGTTCAGTGAAGAATTTTTAAATGGTCCACATCAAAAGAAACCTTTGAAAAGTACAAACTTGGCCCTTAAATTGAAATGATGATGGTGATGCTAGGTCAAGAACCTTGCTCAGAGTCACAGAGCTAACTCTGAATCCTGTATGTTTAACCTTTACTGCCTTCCTGGTACAGTGACAAATGGTTAGCTTCCCTATATTTTGTCAGACCCAGGAGGAGTGTGATAAAGTGCCAGGGCAGGTGGCTGTCTGCCTTGGACTCTGGTTCTTCCCAGTGGGCAGAGGAAGCCCTGAAGCGTCGCCTCTCCTGAGTCAGCCCTTCCTCTTGTGTTCAGATCTGATCTTCAGGAGCACGGTCAGCAGCGGCAGCCATTCTTCTCTTGTACCAACACGTGTCTCCCCACCGCTGCTCCATGTGAAGTGTACCCACAAAACAAATTGACCTCTGGGAAGATGGGAGTCCAGGAGATCAGGGTACCAGTTTTCACTAAGTAACTGATTCAGTCATCTGGAATGGGACAGTTTATTTCTCTAGTCTCTTATGTGTGGAAAATAAAAGTAATAATATCTCTTTTCTTACAAGATTGAGGAAATTACATGAAGTAATACTTCAGAGTTCCAGTAAAGCATCCAAGTTGTAATCCATAGTAGTTACTTTGGTTGCCAAAGGAATTGAATTTGTATTTTCCATTTCATTGTATTCCCTTCTGAGTAGGAATGTGGTGCCAGAGAATGTCAAATTGATATTTCAAGGGAGGTTTTTTGAAGCTCTAGACAGATTTTTCTTCTAATTCTAAAGAAAAAGTACCAAAGTTCTAGCCAACGGGCACATTTAAAGATGTTCAACACTGCTAATCATCAGAGAAATACACATCAAAACCACAATAAGATATCACCTCACACCTATCAGAATGGGTATCATCAGAAAGATCACAAATAACAAATGTTGGCAAAGATGTGAGAAAAGGGAACCCTGGTGCACTGTTGGAGAGAATGGAAATTGGTAAAGCCACTGTGGAAAACAGTATGGAGGTTTCTCAAAAAACTAAATAAAACTACCATATGATCCAGCAGTGTCACTCCTGGGTTTGTATCTGAAGGAAAAAACACTAGAAAGACTCATACAGCCCAGCATTCACAGAAGCATCATTTACACTAGCCAGGATATGGAAGTAATCTAAGTGTCCATCAACAGATGGGTGGGTAAAGATGAGGTTTGTGTTGAATACCACTCAGCCGTAAGAAAGAATGAACATTTACCATTTGCAACGGCAGAGATGGACTTGGAGGGCATTGTACTAAATGAAATAAGTCAGAGGAAGACAAATGCTTGTGTTATTATTTACAGGTAGAATCTAAAAGTTAAGCTAACGATACAACAGAAAAGAAACGAGCACAGACTTGGGGTTTGAGTGGGGAGGGGCGAGGCGGGGCGGGCAAGCCCTGCAGACTGCTGCGTCTGAGACGAGCTGCACCGATGGACCGTGCCGCTCGGGGCAGCGGGTTATAGCAACTTCAGATGGAGCGTTTTCTTTACAGGTTGCGATTCACCATTGTGCACCTGAAACATACCATGTAAACCAACTGTGCTTTTTTGCATTTTTAAAAATGCAAAAGCTATGCAAAAACTGTTTAATTAGCTAGTATTTTTATTAGAGAACAGCCTTAGTGTTTAACAATTCAGAGACGACAAAGGCTGTGCAGTGAGAAGGCAGTCCTCCCTGCCCCAGTCTCCTGCTTCCTCACACAGACAGTCGGCGGTATCGGTTTCCTGCTTACCTGCCTAGAGGTCATACACCTCACACGTTGTTCTTCTCCTTTTTCCATTAAACAATGTGTCTCACATTCCTTTAATGTCAGCACATCCATGGCCAGCTTATTTTTAGTTTTTTGTAGTTTTTCTTTTAAATCAGCTATAGTGAGGTATAATTATACAGTACAGTGCAAATCACTGTATTTCAACATGCAGTTTAATGAGTTTTATCAAAGATGCCAGGTCACATAACCACCACTACCGGTTATGATACCACAATTTCTTTTTTTTTTTTTTTAACCTACGTCTGTATTACTCCCTTTTATTCTGCTTACTCGGGATTTAGTTTGAGCCTCCCTTTCTAGTTTCTTAAAGAAGAGTCTTCAATTATTGATTTGAAACCTTTCTTCTGTTCTGATATAAACATCGTCACGGTATAGATTGGTCTGCTTTAGCTACACCTCGGGAATTTGCTAGTAAGGCAGTCCTGAGGCTCACCCTGTTGGCTGACCTCCTGGGGATCACAGTCCTTCACCGTCCTGTTCAATGTCATGAAGCCAGTGTTCCATAGATCTTTCTAGTTCTCTAGTTGTTTAAGGCAGAAGGGTAATTAAGCCTAAGCCTTGTTCTTCTCTCTTGACTAGAAGCAGGAGATTACTTATTTTTTAATCCCATAGAAGAACATTTGCTTTCTTTCTAAATAATGATTACACGAATTTCCTTATAGTTTCATAATTTCACAATTGTATACAGATATCTGTCAGATCAAGGTTTTAAACTGTAATACCTTTAAAAAGGTAAATAATAAGGCTTTGGAGACAGACCACAAGTAAGCTCTTGTTTTTACCACTTTTAACTAGCTGTGTCCTAGTTAATATCTTTTTTTAATATTGAAAAACTTAGGAAATTTTCAAACATACACAAAAGAGAGAAAATGTATATTAAGCTCCATGTGCTCATCATCTAGGTTCAAGAGTCCTCAAGATATTGCCAGATGTACTTCATTATCTTTTTTCCTTTTTGTGTCTCAATTTTCTCATCAAAAATAAGAGATGAGAGTGCCTCACACCACAGTTCTTCTGACTGTTGAGTCAGTGCATGTAACCTGTGTCAGACTCAGACTGCCTGTCGGGGAGTGAATGTGCTCTAGAGGCATTAGGTGTTGCTAAATCTTAATTGCAACTTCTCAAACACCAAGAGTAACAAATGTGTTGCTTGAGAATTTGGAATGGTAAATTCTATTTCTGGTTATCCTGGGAAGGTTTCCACATAAATATTTTTATATTTTTGTTTTAATTTCTAATACAATAAATATTGATAGGTACTACTCATATAAACAAAATTCCTTTGGGGTCCACAATAATTTTTAGACATTAAAGAATTGAGAACCAGCGCACTAAACTTAATTTCTAATAACATACCTTGTTTGTGTCAAAACAACGTCTCTGAATTTCTTCCTCTTTTTACCAGGCCTCTGCTGTATCCGCTTGCTGAGTGTGCTGCTTCTGTGTATGTTACATGACTCCCTCTTGAGTCACAGGATCAATTTCCTAAGGATGGTTCTTTCTGAGATCTAATTTATCTTTGCTCCAAATGTCTAATTTTTAAAAATTATTTATTTTTGGTTGCGCTGGGTCTTCATTGCTGCGCACGGGCGTTATCTAGTTTTGGCGAGCCGGGGCTACTCTTCATTGCAGCATCTTCTCCTGTTACGGACCACAGGCTGTAGGCGCATGGGCTTCAGTAGTTGTGGTTCATAAGCTTAGTTGCTCCTTGGCATGTGAAATCTTCCGGCCTAGGGATCGAACCTGTGTCTCCTTCACTGGCAGGCAGGTTCTTATCCACTGTACCAGCAAGGAAGTGCTCTAAATGTCTAATTTTTAACTGTCTTTGTCCAAAATTACCAAAGTCTTTGTCCACAATTATATTAAACTATAGCTATGACCTAATTCATTTTAGAACTCTTGTTTGTAGAACAGAAAAAAATAACTTTTACGATTATCTTGCAGTTCGCCTAACGTTGCCAAAAAATTTCACGTTGGACATTTGCGTTCTACCATCATAGGTAAGTGCTGTTAGTTTCACGTAAAGTACTGAACATGACTTCTAGAGCAGCATTTGGTAATTACAGTCTTATGGTTTAATGCTTAAGTAGCAAAAGGACAAAGAAACAAAAAAATGAAGTTTATATGAGCTTAATGCTAATTAAATATGACCCCAAAATGAAAAAAAATTGGTTTAAAAATGACAAAAAGAAATTTGTTTCAAAACCAAAAGATTGACTCAGAAACCAGGTATGTATATTTTGATTGTAACTTGTTAAAAGTATGTATGCATATTAAGAAGAACTGAAAGATGCATAAATGAAAACAGTTATATGGGATTGATAGTCATCCTCCCAGTTTTTTTTGTTCATGTATTTTGTTTTAAAAAATAAACTCAGTCTGAGTCATATGAGTACTAACTGGAGTTTTCAAGACTGAAAAGTGAAACAGGACTTTCCTAACAAAGAGTACTGTTATTACTTCTTGGTTGTAATGTTTGAGTGTATAGCAGACTTATGATTTCTATTAAAACATGACATTATATAGTAGCCCATCTTAAAACTGCAGTTAGAATTGTGTAATATTAGAATTGGAAGGGACTTTAGAGTTTATCTCATGTAATCTGTCTTCCAATATAGAAATCTGTCTTTTGCATACTTAGAGTGATTTAATCTATGCTGGAATACTTTGAAGATTTGGAGAATGTCCATATTTGTGGAATAGGTTATATTGCACTACAGTCAACTCTCGTTACAAAGTTCTCCAGCAGCATTATAAGAGAGGAAATGACAGGACTTGACGAAAAAGAATATAAGAAATAATACTGTCTAAGAAAAGCTATGTAAGTCAAAAGCATAGGAGTAATTGAAGGGTAAAGCATGATAAACTTGTTTGACAGTTAAGGGACGTGCTTGAACCAGGAAGAGACAATATTTATTGAAACTTACCATGTGAAGTGTTTTCATGTGTTATCTGAACTAGTTTCACAGCAGCCCTGACTAGTAAGTCCTGTTGGTTACAGATGAGGAAACTCAGACACCAAAAGTAACTTTCCCCAAATCACAAAGCGAGTAAAGTATAGCAGCAAGGATTTGAAATTAGGCGGCCTAATTCCAAAAGCCTAGGTTCAGGCATTTAGTTGGATTTATAAGCTAATAGGTGTTTCCCTGGTAGCTTAGCTGGTAAAGAATCTGCCTGCTATGCAGGAGACCCCAGTTCAATTCCTGGGTCAGCAAGATCCCCTGGAGAAGGGATAGGCTATCCACCCCAGTGTTCATGGGCTTCCCTGGTGGATCAGATGGTAAAGAATCTGTCTGCAATGCTGGAGACCTGGGTTGGGAAGATCCCCTGGAGGAGGGCATGGCAACCTACTCCAGTATTCTTGCTTGGAGAATCCCATGGACAGAGGAGTCTGACTGGCTACGGTCCATGGTGTTGCAAAGAGCTGGACTCGATTAAATGACTAAGCACACACATGAGATAGTAAGGTACCACAAAAAACTGGGGATACCGTCTGAGTGCCAGCTACAGAAGGTGCCTTCTGTTGCTGGGACTGTGTCGTTTGGGGAAGTCTAGAAGTAGGGGACTGCAGAAGTAGCTACTATAACTCGTCAGCTATGCCTGTTGGCTATTTGCAGAAAACTAGATCTCGAGTGAAAGCAGGAGGGAATTTACAGTGGGATATTGAATAGCTTGCAGAGTTGTTGGGAGTGCTAAAGACTCTTTGGATTAAGCTGACATAGATGATGTCCAAAACTAGCACAGAACTTCATCATCAAGGGAGCTTCTGCCTTTCCTTCGATTACTGCCGCTGCCAGAGTCAGGAACCTGCCATTATTCCTGGTTTATTGTACCTTCAAGAATTCAGAGAAGCAAAAGAGGTCACCCCATCCTATCTTTCACTTCCCTTGGAAGTTGTGTGACAGGACACTAGGACCTCCAGTAGTGACGCCACTAAGAGTCAGAGCCTCCACCATTGTGCTTTCCAGAAAAAGTAAAGGTACCGTCTAGATCACAAAGGAAGTGGACCTGATTGCCCGTGACTTCTGGAACCCTCACTGCGGGAGGCTCTGGGGTCTGTGACTGTCAGCTTCCCAGCCTCTGCGGTATGTGCAGAATGGAGGTCACGCCTGCATCAGCAGGACAGAAGGGTAGAGGCCTTGGAGTCCTGTGTGCTGTTATTTGGGGAGCAGCGTGAGAGGTTGGACTTCATAATTGAAAGGAGGTGGAGTGAGCTACTTAACAAAAATCCATATGGCTGAGTTCTTTAGGGAACACCCAAATTATATATTCTTTGTTAATTACTGAGACTCTGTTATTTGCTGTCCTTGAAATTGACATGGAATCACCATTACTCTGTGTATTTATAACCTCAATTAATGTTGATGAAAATTGTGAGATTTAGAATAATTACATCCTCCAAAATAATTTTTACTCCTTTTCCATATTATAGATGAAAACACAAAAATGAATGTTTTTATTTTTTTAAAAAAGTAAATTTTGTCAAGAGAATTTTCTGTTTTGCGTTGATATTAGATGGTTCTTATGACAAAACATATAAGAATGAGAAATTATGTATTTTATTGATTACTAGGAAATTTTATAGCAAATCTCAAAGAAGCTTTAGGACATCAAGTAACAAGAATAAATTATCTTGGAGATTGGGGCATGCAGTTTGGTAAGTAAGGAAGTTCAAGGTTTTATTTTTCACATCATTGTTAAGTTTAATTTGTTTTAATATCACGTTACTTGATCATCTGGGCAAAATATGGGCCAACTCCCATTGGATGAAGTAGTGCCTCCTACCTTTTTTTTTTTTTCCTATGGCTCTTTTCCATAAATCTTGTATTTTACTTATTAGAATAATTCTCATCATACAAGTAAGCTTTGGGGAAAGGAAACTTCATATATACAGAAAAAGCCCTGAAAAATATAGACTTTTGTGATTTTATTAAAGTAGCTTACATTCATTAGTTAAATGTAGATGTAAGTATTAGAGGGAAAGTAAGACTAGGTATACACCCTTCTCAACAGCCTCCCTGGGTCAACCTATAGGAAATGGGATTTGTTATACCCCGAGCCCGTGGCCTAGAGGATAAACAGACTGGGATATTTTGGCTTCCCCTTAAATGATACAAGTCATGGGGTGGGAGATTGGTCAAAATGAAAAGAGAGGAAGAAAAGAGTGAGGCCCAAACAGTTGAATGCCACAGATTATCTCTAATGTCATGAGTTTACTGAGAACTCTTCCCAGCTCATATACTGCAATAATCAAGGTGTGGGATGACAAGATAATGAAGCTGATGTGGTAGGGAAGGACTAGGACATGTAAAACGCAAAGTCCTTATTACAGTCTCTGGCAGCCACCATGTGGGTCGTAAGATCCAGCCCCTGTGTCAGCTCAGAAAAGCATTCTCTGACACCCGACACGCCCTTCTCCACCGTCTCACGTCACCGAGTTCCTGGCGTCCAGCTCGACCCAAATGGGCCTTTCTGTGACTGTGTTGTTTTGTATGCTGCTCTCCCCCGCCAGGTGAAATGTTCCACGAAAGCGTGGGCTATGTCTTAGTTATTCTTGTATCCATCGTGCTTGGCACATAATAGGCGCTCAGAATGATGAAAGAATCTGTCTGGGGAAGTCTATCACAGTCTGTTCCAAAAGAAAGGCTTGGTAACGTTTTCAGTACTAAATACCGTATTTCATGTCTACTGAAATGAAGTCAGAGTTTCTGAAAGATAAATTTATCATGATCTCTTTCGAACGTTATCCTCTCAGTTAATAAAAATCTTTTTTAGACTCTAAAAAGGATAGAACTTGAACCTAACAGTGCCCTTACTATTCATTGTGGAGGAACAGAAAACATGCCTCGAATTTAAAAAACCCACCTGCAGCTCACAGTGGGCACTCAGTTTTGGGCTCTAAGCCCAATAGTCAGATTGAATAGATGGCATCCACTTTATATGAGTTTTTCTGGTTCAGGCACTTCACAGCCATTAGCAGATATGTGTTATGATATTCATTAATTTTAGCTGCAGCGTTTTAGTGTAGTTTTTCTGTAGAGGACTACTGTGGTTAATGATCTGTCGACATTTCCATCAAACCATCATTGTTAAAGAGTTAAGTTTGGCTGTTCACCTATCCCGTATTAAAAGTTGGCTGACAGTTCTTAAGTACAGAATTAGTTTTTGAAAATGTATTAGCTTGACTGTCAAATGGAATTGGCCTTTACTTTTCCTGTCTCTCTTTTTTAGAATGCTTTGGGTGTCTTTTTACACCCAACTTTCAGGACCCTGAGTCATGATCACATTTGCTTTTGCTTAAAGGCGAATAGTGCTGGTCCTTACTCTAGTCACCCTTCCAGTTCCCGTCGGAGCTCCAGAGATTGCCCCCTGTGTTTGGTAGCAGTCCGCTCTCTGCTGAGCCTGTAGAGAAGGGTGCACGTCAGCGAGGCCCCGCAGCAGCAGCTTCTTCAGACCCAAGGCTGGATACTGACATGGAGACACATTCGTTTTTCTAAATTGTACTGCCTGTAATTACTCTTGGCCCAGGCTACATGTATCCTTCAAATCCAAAGTTGTGGTCACCTTTTAGCAAAATACCTTAAGAATATAAATATTCACAGTCTGTACTAAGAATTTTCATTGTCATTTTCAAACCTCAACTATTATTTTTTGAAAAGTTGAAATTAATACCATCTCTGAATTTTGAACTTAGAAAAGACTAAAAAAAACCAAAAACTTGAACAAAACAATGGCAAGTGAAAGACAAATACATAGCCAGATAAAAGCATTCTGTCACCTTGAATGAGACGAGAAGAGTAATCAGAGTCTTGCTTTCAGTTATTTGAGAACTAGTCACTGCAGCACTCATCTGATTCCCGTCTTTATTCCCACGTCTACAATTTAAGAGGCGTCTGGACTCACGGCCCGTCACTGTCTCCGCGGGCTTGCGCGTCTGCTGTGTCCACGGCCTGGCAGCACCGTGTCCCTCCGCAGAGCAGTTGCTCAGAAAATGCTCGGTTCCCTGATACCGTGGAGGGAGGGGGGTGCTGGGCTCGGTTAGCACAAGGTGATTCGTCCCGGATCTGCCTTTGAGCTCACAGTCTTTTGGTTTCTGTGGAATTGATTTCAGTGAGCCCTTCTGTATATAATGAACTTGTGATTCAGTATATTGAATTTGACTTGTGTCAGTTTATGGGGTAGTAGGACATGATGGTGTGTGTTTTGCAACATCCTTAGGATGCATACCTGTTCGCTGCCATGACTGTTCTCCACTGTTCCATTTTTTAATTTTCTCATTTTTGGATTATTGTGGCAGGTCTTCTGGGAGCAGGCTTCCAGCTGTTTGGCTATGAAGAAAAACTCCAGTCCAGCCCTTTGCAGCATCTCTTTGAAGTAAGTTGGCGAAAAAAAAATCAGAAAATTCTTCATCTTTTTTCAGAGTACAGTGCAGCTTGGTAACACATTTTTACTCCCAGGGGCTTTAAAAAACAACAACAAAACTGTTCCTTAAAACAAGGACCCCAAATTATTGAAAATATTGCTTATATTTTACTAAGGACTTACTTTAATTTTCTTATCCAAGTATTTCTTTTATTACTATTTGAGGTGGTTTGGGACAGTGTTTATTCAGGTATAGAATCTCGGCATCAGCACACAGAGTACCAGCTTCAGCAGAGAGTTCTGTTGGTCTTTTGTCTGTGCTTATGTACGGCAGCTTCCTTCGCTCTGATAACTAATTCACTTAGACTGAGGAAGCACGAGCATACACGTCTTTGCTCTTGTTCTGTGTGGAGGGGAGGCACATGCATTTCTCCGGATTGTGCGTCCTCTTCCATTCGTCTTGCAGCTCCTTTTCCTGCTTTTGCCCAGTGTGCACGCCTTTCTATTCTACCTCGTTTACTCCCTTGGACACTCTGCTTTTCTGTCCTCAGTTCTTCCTGGAGCTCATTGATACAGCTCTTCCTGTCCGGTTAATCTCCAGGAACGTGTTTCCTTTTCATTGTCCCAGTTGTTATCTGGGCCTGACAGCGAGCACAGATCCTACCAGCCTCTCTGGTGACATATGAGGGATCAGACGAAGCTGGTGTGTGAGGAAGAGCGCTTGGCCAGCAACACTCTCCCCCTCTAGCCAGAGCCACAGAGAGCACGTCGTTTTCATTTTGGTTATATTATTTAGTAGTTAAATTTAACAAAACACATCTGGTTCTTAAAGATCTGTAACGTTTGTGATTTCCTCCTGAGCTTGCACCTTCACTTGCATTTTAAATGCCTGTGTTTTGATTTATGAAAGTGAAAGTGTTAGTCACTCAGTCGTGTCCCACTCTTTGCGAACCCATGGACTGCTCTGTCCATGGAATTCTCCGGGCGAGAATACTGAAGTGGGTTGCCATTCCCTTCTCCAGGGGATCTTCCCGACCTAGAGATGGAACCCAAGTCTCCTGCATGGCAGGAAGATATTTTACCATCTGAGCCATTTGATTTATACTGTTAACCAAAAGATTCCCCCCTTTCCAACTGAGAGTTTTATGGATAGTTGAGGGTTTAAAAATTAGTAAATCTTTATGGTTGTCAATAAAGTATGCTGCCTTAGTGCCTGACATTTTACTGTATTATTTTCTAAAACTATGAATAATCATGAGTACTTTTACCATGAGCTTAGTGAACCTTTCATCAGATCCAGGCCCCAGAGACAAACCCACAGTGCAGAAAATGCAAGAAACCAGTGGAGATCTTGTGTTGTTCAGAGAACACTCTTTAAGAATTTAGAGTACATTTTGACATATGAGAGTTACTCCTGGCATTTTCTCCCACCCAATCTCAGAAGTTTTTATTTAATCCTGACAGTGGTAAGTATTTTTAGCCCATAATGTTTGAAATATTGTAGTAAAATTTGCTCTTGAACTCTCTGGCAACCTAAACACACCTGTTATTCTATGCAGTTTAATACAGTTTCCTGCCTCTTGAGACTCATAAGAAGAGGGTTTTCCGATGTCTGTATTAGCGAGTGTTGATTGACAGACACACATAAGGAACAGACGAAGGGAGTACTTTAATGAATAGCAAAAAACTCAAGGCACAGTAGCATTGCTTTCATTAAGTGTTCTTTTGCCTAATAGCCTCGTGGTGGTGACGTTTTAGTTGCTAAGTCGTGTCTGACTCTTTTGTGACCCCATGGACTCTAACCTGCCAAACTGCTCTGCCCATGGGGTTTTCTAGGCAAGATTACTGGAGTGGGCTGTCTTTTCCTTCTCCAGGGGATCTTTCCAACCCAAGGATCGGATCAAACCTGTGTCTCCTGCTTGGCAGGTGATTCTTTACCTCTGAACTACCTGGGAAGCCCTAACAGCCTCCTAGAGGAGCAGTATTTGTAGACAAAAGAGCGCTAGGCAGACACACCTACCTTGCTGTTTGTGATGGAAGACAGCAATCCATTAGAGCACTTTCCTGCTTTCTTCCTCCTTCCCTTGCTGAATGGAGGGAAATGCAGAGCCTAGTATGGCAGACTCTAGGTTATCTTATCTTTGCGCTGTTTTTGCAGACCCAGTTTTATTTTAAAATTATAGTTGTCACTGTAGGTTACTTCCAGCAACAGCTTTTAATATAAATGAGAAGGCTTGTCCCTTTTTGAGTGATAAGCAGATGTTAATGATTTTGTCCTGTTTCTAAACAGAAAACCTGAACCTTGGTGAAACCCATTTTTTTCCTTCTCAAGTTATAGATGGAGCTCTTTTAGAGGAAGGATCTGTCTTCTTGGTCTTTTATCTGCAGCCTCAGACCCCGTGCCTTACAGTAAATGCTTGAATGAATTTGCCTCTTCTGTTTAAGTTATGGCATAAAGAAACCTTTTGTAAAGCTCCAAGGAAGGGCTAACTGTCACAGGATACACTATTAGCATTTGTCCCAAGTCTAACTTATTTTGCAGTTTACTGGTGAAGCACCCGAGTGCCAAGCCCGGGAGTCCAGCGCGGGCAGCTTTGCTCCAGAGCGTTCCGCGCCGCGCTGCCTCACCCCCCCACTGGCCCTGCAGAGTGCCTTTCTGGACCAGTCCTTCCCACTGGCTGTGATTATTTACAGAGCATTTCCCTTTCTTTCAAAGTTAAATCGCTGTACCCCAGGCACCATTAGTAGTCTAGCTTTCACACTTCAGTCTTCTGGCGTATTTGTTTTGAATTTGGCTGTGGCCATCCAGGAGCAGATTTCGTGGCCTGGGTGCCTCTAATCTGCACCTTGACCAGTATCCCCCCAGTTTCAGTTTCTTAGCCAGGTTAGAAATTATTTCATAGCTTCAGCATTTGTTTTCTGTGATGAAAATACTTAATCCAGTCCTTGCTCTGCCGCGTTTCCACGCTTGTGCTTTGGTCTGTTTAAAATGTTGTTCTCCGCACCTGTAGTCATTCTCTGACCATGACATCTGGCCATGCTGTGCATTGACCTAGGAGTTTTTTTAACCAACATTTGAAACCTTTCCTTTTCATTTGTTCTACTAATTTTTCACGAAACAGATAAGTGGCTTCTAATAGTTCCTCCCCTCCCCCAAATTGGCTGATGAGTTAAATAATATATTTGCTGTTTAAAATTCGCACTATTGATTCAAAGAAAACATTGGTAGTAAGTTTTGCAATAGTTTTCAAAAAGCCTTCCCACTAACATAAAAGAAATAGTTCCTACAATGTTAATAATGTTAAATGAAATCATAGATATATGGGGGTCATCATTTACTCAGTTTTAATGATTTTTAAAAGTCATTTCTCAGAGTTCCTCCTAGATTTAAGTTACTTGAATGGACCTTAGTAAAAGCTAGCTCTGTACTTTAAGAACGTAGAACCCAGTCACTTTTTCTGTTTTCGGTTTTTGGTTTGGTGGCTTTTTTGTCTGTTTGTGTTTTGCTACAGAAGGTTTTAGAGCTTCACTGACTGACGTCGCGTATTGACTGTATTTTGAGAACTATAGAGATCCCTCTGAAATATGAGCAGCCTCTCATAAGAGGCAAATACGCCAGTACAGTGTGCACTAGCCTGGTGCGCTGTCGCTGGCTGTTTTTCCCCTTTGGTCCTGCTGCACAGCTTGGGGGATCTCAGTTCCCTGATCAGGGAGCAAAGCTGGGCGCGGCCAGGACAGCGCCGAGTGCTCGCGCTGGGCGCCAGGGCCGCCCCGAGCAGTGGCGCGCACAGGGGCAGAGTGGTCCCTGAGGGATTCCATTGTTTTCACCCTGCCCCTTTTCTAAAGGATGGGAGGCAATCACAGTGATGGGCATTTAACAGAAAAGACATAGAAAGTTGGAGATAACGTATTACTAGGTAATGTATATGTAAGAGATTTTACCCTGAGTTTCCCGATATCAGTAGCAAAATAATAAGATAGGGCAGGACCAAAGCACCAATTTAATAAGTGATAATGTTTACTTGCTCCCATTTTTTAAAATCAAGACCATGGTGTTTTTTCTTTCTAACTTTAGAATCTCAAAACAATTTCTCATAGTAAATCAATGCTAAATCAATTCTAGACATATATAGGATTATATATGCAGTTAATAGTTCATATTGTTGAAAGAACTGAATGTAATCTGTTGGTTTAATCCACATTACTTTTTTTCAGGGAAAATGATTGTTGTGATTGAGGTGGATTTTACTTGTTACAACATCTGCAAGAAGTAGCTTTTAAATTATAAACCTGAGTCTGAACCCAGCCATCACTTTTGAGAGTGGTGGGAGCCAGCAAGTGAGGGATTCCCCACCTCCCAGGTCACACAGAGGCGCTTGTGTCCATCCCGAGGGAGCTCTCGGGACCTCCTCTTGGCTTCAGTCCACGCTGCTCGTGACCGACGTGCCCGGGATCCGAGCCTCCGTGATGCCCCGGAGGCGCCCAGCTCCGCTTGTGTGACGGGCTGCCCCGGGAGGCCCCGCCGGGCTGAGGTCCGCCCGCTGAGAGCGGCCTCCAGGAGCGGGGGCCCTGTGAGCGCCCGCCCGGCCTGTGCTGCCCGGGGGTGCTTCCCGCAGGCCCTTCTCACTCTCCGCAGCTCTGCCCTCTCTGCTGGCGGCTCCTCTGCGTCACCGTTGCTCGGGACCTGTCTTCCCCAAGACCACGTGCTTTCTCCCACACCCTCTCCCCTGGGACGGCCCTGTAGCGCCCGCCGTTCTCTGGGTGTCCTTGGAACAGGAATGGAGACACCGAGCAAGGCCGGCTGCACGGCGAGAGCTCAGTCACCATCTCACCCCCGAAATGCGGGAGAGCAGGGCTCCAGCAGGGAACAGTGTTTATCAGGCGTGTGCATGGCGGTCCACAGCAAGGCAGTAACTGCCACCCTTTGATAGAGGTGTTAAGCTATCATGAATGTACTTACATATACACAGAGAATAAAAATCATAAATTCCAAACATTAAAAGAAGATAAAGGGATGGTAAAATGCTGTTTATATGCTGCTGCTAAGTCGCTTCAGTCGTGTCTGACCCTGTGCGACCCCATGGACAGCAGCCCACCAACCTCCTCTGTCCCTGGGGTTCTCCAGGCAAGAACCCTGGAGTGGGTTGCCATCTCTTTCTCCAGTTATATGCTGCTAATGATGCTCTAAGAAGAAGTTTGGTCATTAATACGCTAGTTACATCCAACAATTTCTTTTTTTACCTAGGAAGCTTTGACTTTATTAACTGATATATTAAATTATAGTAACATGAATTTGAATTTCTTTGATATTTCATTTAATATTAGGAATTGATCTCAACCAGAGAAATTTCTGATCAATACATGAAACATTAAAAAAGCTTGTTTGAATTATAGTCAGGAATTTGTTACATGTTATTTTCTAAAATATGAGATCAAAATTAAATGCATTTTAAGAGAGAGGACAAACAGATAATGAGGTAAAAGAATCTTTAGTGTCAAAGTTTCGCTCACCATCCTTAGCAGTTACTTTCAGTTTTAAAAACAAGAGTAAGCGGGGGCGGGTTTAGAGCCCTGCATCAGGGAGTTCAGGTGGGCACACGGGGCTCCTGTGTTCTAGAATCAAGTTTAAGGACTGAGCGGGCAGTGAGAGCATTATCTGCTACTTAATTCTTCACACTTACTTCTTTCATTGGGGCAGATCATCCCAAGCGCTGATTATAATTAGTCAATTAAATTAGAAATAAAATGTCATGCTTTTTGGCAGTCCTAGCATTTAGAAATAGAAGGATTGATTAATGCTCCTTTCAGGAAGTCTCAGACGTTTACTTTATTCTCTTAGCTAGTAATGCCGCTGGCTTTTGCATTCTAGTAACCTAGGAGAAAAATCGCCTCTCCATCCTCAAAAACACTTTTATTCAGCCACACTGTTACATATCAAATGCAAATTTAAAATTTCCTTTTTATTCCCTTTGAGTCTGGATCTAACCTCAGAAGGGGGCTGTCTTCAGAATACATACTTTCTGAGGGTAGTGGATTCAGAGTAACTGTAAGTTGAAAAGTGTAATTTCAGAAATGCATTGTATAAAATTTACTTTGAAGGAAAAAGTATTTCTTTTCTAATATGCTAGTGAGTGTTAATAGTTTTATATAGTACGTTTACAGGCAGATTGTTAAATGCTAATTAAGGCTCTTCTGTTGTTCTGTTTGATAGTGTCAGTTGATTCTCAGTAATGTTTGGTTTGTTCCTACAAATTGCTGAAATGCCAAGGTTGTCTTCATGAATTAGGAATGGCTTTTTGTTTTAATTATTTCTATTTTAAATGTTAAGAAAGAGAGAAAAAGATTCTGGTGATGTTTTTCCTAAAATATTCTTATCAGTATTTTGGGTGTATATTAGATTTTTAAATGTTTGACTGTTTGAGTTTAGGATCCTAGATTTTTTTAAAAATCTAATACTTTTCCTCTTCTGAAAATAAGGGTTTTTTTTGTATATTTACTTCTAAATATACAAACGTGCATGCACGCACACACACCCCACACACATGTATGTGAGAGAGAGGTGGAGAGAAGAGGGGCAGGGAGACAGAGGGAGGGTGGAGATACTAATTGTGAATAGCAAGCCGTTTATAGATACATGTATGCCTTTACTTCTGCAGGCTGGAGTACTAAGCAGTGTCACTGGATAGATCATTCAAAGGTCAGGAAGTCTGCAGATTACTATTTTGCAGTGTCTCTTTTTTCCTACACCTTACCAAAAATCTTTCTCAGTGTTCTGACTTATTCATAAAACCATGTAGAAATTAATTCTTTATGATAGGTATCAGATCTCCCAAAACCACCCTCAAGTTAAAGATTCACTAGAAGGATTCACAGCACTCAGCATATGGTTGAACTCACAGCTAAGATCTGTTATAGCAAAAAGATGCCAAACAAAACCAGCAAAGGGAAAAGGCCCATGGGGGCAAGTCCAGAGGAGATCAGGCGCAAGTCTCCAAGCCCTTTGCTAATAGAGTCACCCAGGGCGTATTTAATTCCTCCTACAACAAATTGTGACAGCCTGTGTGAAATGTTGTCCACCAGGGAAGCTCGCTTGGAGGCTGATTATGTAGCCGCCCTCTGTAGCTTGGTACTAAAATTCCAAACTCCTGGAAGAAAAGCAGAGGTTTAGCATAAACCATATTGTTTGCACAAGCAGTTTGGAGGCACTGTGACCCACTCTTGCTGGTTAGATTGGTAGGAGCATTCTCAAAATTCAAGTTCCCCGATGGCAGCCAAGAGCTAACCTTGCAGACAACAGACTTTAAGGATAGCGGTTTCTAGAGCAGCTGTGTTATTAACTCTTTTCAGAGCTGGACCCAGCTTAGCGACTAAACAACAACAGCCTTTGTTTGAAAGCACTTGTTTGCTCACTTTTGCGATCCCGGTAATTAACTTGAGCCAGCTGTGAAAGATGAGACCTTTTTAGCTTGAGGTAAATGTTTAACACCCTGTTCCTGTTGTTAGTGGTATCCGGGGTGTAGGCCACATTGTAGTTTAGTCTCTGAGTCCTGTCGGGGTCTCTGCGACCCCATGGGCTGTAACCCGCCAGGTTCCTCTGCCCATGGCGTTTCTCTCTGCGACCCCATGGACTGTAACCCGCCAGGTTCCTCTACCCATGGGATTTCCCAAGCAAGAATACTAGAGCAGGTTGCCTTTCACTTCTCCAGGAAATCGTCCCGACCCAGGAATCGAACCTGCATCTCCTGCATCGGCAGACAGATTCTTTACCATCGGGCCGCCTGAGAGGCCGTGAGCCACATTACGGTTGTCCTAAAGTGTTCTCCGCGATGAAACCACTGTTTCTGCCTGAGTGCTGCCACCGTGATATTTTAAGAGGACGTAAGGGTTTAGAGGTCTCGTAGTTTTTGGTAGCTTATTTGCCAATTTTTTTAATATCATGCTACTTTAATAGCTTGCTGGAAAATGTATGAGGCTAGTAAATGTAGTGCTCATGTTTCACGCTGGAAGTGAGTTACAGCTTGTAAGTAAAATCTTATCGTCCGTCATGCTTCACTTCAGTATTACTTGAGCTATATTGTTGATATTTTTATGTCAGTTATCAACCTGTATTTTAGAGACTGGAAGATGATTCTGTGAACACAAAATCCTGGCCCTGGAAGGGCCCTTAATAAGCCACCCGCCAGCACTCCCGTCCCTGGGTGGGGCAGAGCTGAGCCAGCCAGGGCAGACCGTGCGGAAGCACGCTGCAGTGAATGCTTCCCACGGTTCCTGGGAGCCCAGGTTGGAGTATAACTAAGCTGACCATCCCACAGGTCTTCCTATATCACCTGTTTGGGTTTTGGTTTTTTCCCCTGGTCTTTGCAGATTTAGAGAAGAGTTTAAAATGTTTTTCATTAAAATAACTGCTAAATCATCCTTTGGCCTTTTCTTTCTCAGATTGAACTAATCTATTGTCTTCAGCCTTTTCTCAGAGAAGTCGCAGCAATAATAATTTCACATTTTTTTTAAGAAGAAATTCTAGCTTAGTCTAAACCAGGCATTCTTTTTTTGAATTTTATTTATTTATTTTTTAAAAAATATTGTAGTGGTTTTTGCCATACAATGACATGAACCAGCCATGGATTCACATGTGTTCCCCATCCCGATCCCCCCTCCCACCTCCCTCCCCCTCCCATCCCTCTGGGTCTTCCCAGTGCACCAGGCCCGAGCACTTGTCTCATGCATCCAGCCTGGGCTGGTGATCTGTTTCACCCTTGATAGTATACTTGTTTCAATGCTGTTCTCTCAGAACATCCCACCCTAACCTTCTCCCACAGAGTCCAAAAGTCTGTTCTATACATCTGTATCTCTTTTTCTGTTTTGCATATAGGGTTATCGTTACCATCTTTCTAAATTCCATATATATGTGTTAGTATACTGTAATGGTCTTTATCTTTCTGGCTTATTTCACTCTGTATAATGTGCTCCAGTTTCATCCATCTCATTAGAACGGATTCAAATGAATTCTTTTTAACGGCTGAGTAATATTCCATGGTGTATATGTACCACAGCTTCCTTATCCATTCGTCTGCTGATGGGCATCTAGGTTGCATCCATGTCCTGGCTATTATAAACAGTGCTGCGATGAACATTGGGGTGCACGTGTCTCTTTCAGATCTGGTTTCCTCGGTGTGTATGCCCAGAAGTGGGATTGCTGGGTCATATGGCAGTTCTATTTCCAGTTTTTTAAGAAATCTCCACACTGTTCTCCATAGTGGCTGTACTAGTTTGCATTTCCACCAACAGTGTAAGAGGGTTCCCTTTTCTCCACACCCTCTCCAGCATTTATTGCTTGTAGACTTTTGGAGAGCAGCCATCCTGACTGGCGTGTAATGGTACCTCATTGTGTAAACCAGGCATTCTTGACCTAGCAGTATGTGAACTTGGATCAGAAGAAAAAAATTACGCATTATTTTCATTAACCTCAATCAGAAATGTAATGTTTTCCTCTGTTACTATATCACAGATTTTTTTAAATATTTTGAACATTCATATTTCAGTGTGATTGTTTCCTGTGTTGTGTAATCTTGTGTCTTTCACTTTAGGCTTTTTGAGAAGGGGTCGGTAGGGCTCACTAAGGGTGCATAGCAAAAAGAAGAAGAAAAGGTCACCCTCGTGAGAAGGGCGCTTATGTAACCTTTAAATAAATCCTCAGGATCGTTTTGTTTTCTTCTTTTCTGTTTTGAAGATAACAGTGACTCGTAGTGTACTTCATCATCTAATGTACTATGATGCCTTTAGGTTTATGTACAAGTTAATAAAGAAGCAGCGGATGATAAGAACGTAGCAAAATCAGCCCAGGAATTCTTTCAGCGACTGGAACTCGGCGACTTGCAAGCACTTGCACTGTGGCAGAAATTTCGGGACCTGAGCATCGACGAGTACATGCGGATCTACAAGGTGGCCCCGCTCTCCGTTGCCCTCTCATGTAACAGAGCGCTTAGCTGGCGCTCCTGGCTGCAAAGGCTGCTTCTGAAGCTCAGATTTGTTGTCTGTCACTGAGCTGATAGTTGGGACTCACATACTGTTCTTTGGACTGAAAGTTAGAGCTATGAAATATATTTAAAGAATGAACTTCACAGGCTGAATGTGAAGTGATGTCCTGATGCTTCGCTTCAGTCTGGCATTTCTTTTCTTCTATCATCCCTTCACTTTTTCTTAACCATTGTTTCTTCTCTTGCTTCCTTAGGCATATATGTGATGGCTATAAATTTGTTCATCTAATAACATGTTGGGAATGGGAGAAATAACAAGTTAGTAAAAGACATATATAAATTCTTTTCTCATGGACTTTACATTCTAACATGGACATGGCAAATTAAACAAATTCAAGTCAGTACAGATTAAACAAGAACGTGACAGTGTGATCAGTGGTGAAAATGGATGCGTGCGTGGAGAAAAGTGAAACAGAGGCGGGAGGATCAGGTGGGCCGCCTGAGCAGGGTTTCAGCAAAGAACCCACATGGCTGGAGTCAGGACCGAGGTGAAGGACAGCGGGAGCAGGGCCCGCGGTCGTAGAGCAGGGCTGGAGATGGGACGTGTTCAGGCCTGTGCAGGCGAGGTGGAGGACAGTGGGAGCAGGGCCCATGGTCGTGGAGCAGGGCCGGAGACGGGACGTGTTCAGGCCTGTGCAGGCGAGGTGGAGGACGGCAGGAGCAGGGCCCATGGTCGTGGAGCAGGGCTGGAGACGGGACGTGTTCAGGCCTGTCCAGGGAAACGCCCCACAGCTGTGCTGTCCAGCCTGGCGGCCTCCTGCTGCCTGTGGCCGTTGAGTGCTTTCAAGGGCTCACACTTCGGTGTGAGTAGTGTGACTGGGAAACTAAATATTCACTTTTCTTTCACGTGCATTTGAATAACCACAGGTGCCTAGCAGCTCCCCTACGGGACAGCACAGTACCACTGCTGGGGGCTTGACTGGTACGGGGTGGGGGGGGGCCGCGAGAAGGGCGGGGCGCCAGAGTGACTGGATTCAATCCTTATTTTCCCCATCCGAGTGACAGACCGTAGAGCATCCTGTTTTGTCTTAGGGTAAGATGATAGCACTTGTCAGTAACTCTTTTTCCTTTTGTTTCTGAACCCTCTCAGCGTCTAGGAGTACACTTTGATGAATATTCAGGAGAATCGTTTTATCGTGAAAAGTCTCAAGAAGTCTTGAAGTTGCTGGACAGTAAAGGACTCCTGCAGAAGACACTGTATGCCCAGGTTTCTGTTCTCTAGAAAGCTCTGTGTGTTCTTGGAGTCAGTGTTGGTGCATTCTCTCAGTAAAGCCCGCGGCCTGTGTGCGGGCCCCCCCGGCATTGTTGTCATGCTTTCTGCCGTTCAGACTCGTTTCCCACAGGCTGTTTTGCGCTGCCTTAGCAGAATCCTGGTAAGCTTGGGAGGAAGACTGTTATCTTGTCTTCACATATGAGGAAGCAAGCCCAGAAAGTGTAAAGTGATCTAAGTTCACACAAACTGGTAATGGTGTAACTGGAATAGGGAAATAGAACTCTTCATACTCAACCCTGCCTCTTTAGAAAGATCCCATCCTGTTCTAAAGGATTTAAAACAGCTTCTGAAAATAGCTATAAAACAACCCAACGCTTTTGAAAGAGTAAAATGAGGAAATCAAGAAGCAGGAGCAGAAAAAATAATAGGAAGTCAGGAATGATGTTAGTACCTCATGTGGCACACACTGGGATTCCGCTTCTTTGCTCACCGTAGGTCCCTAATTTAGTTTTGAGCTCGTCAGCCAGAGAAGTGGCACCTTCATAGGAGCCCACGTGTGTGTAACACAGAAGCAAACCAGTTGCTTCGACGTACCACTTTTCATAGCACCAAAGAGCAGCTGCTCTCAGCATCCTCTTAAGAAAGACAAGAGGGTGTGGTTCACGGCATCCTCAATAGTGTCCTTAATGAAAATGTTTAAATCGCCATATACAGATTCTAATTTTTGATTGGGCAGGAAAGACAGTAACAAAATTTGGTTATTTTATTACTCATAGTTACTCTTGCAAGTTAAAAGCTAACCCAATATTGAATGTTACAATAACTTGGATTTGAAGAACATGTTTCATGGTTAAACTGTAGTTGAAATCTTGTTTTCAACTCAGTATGTTAAAGTATGAGTTTAACAGTAGGAGTTTAGTTACCTCATCCAAAGCTACATAATTTAAAATGATAAGTAAATATTAAACCAAATACCTACTCTTAATAGTTATTCAAGTGCAGATTGCCTCCTGTTTTTCTTCATTGTTGGTGATACTGCTTATTGCTACCTAAGAAATAAAAATAGCTTCCGATTTGCCAAAGATAAGGTTACAGATACTGCATTGTTAGAGGCCTTAGTTCATTACGTCGTTTCAGAACTACCTTTTTTGCATTTTCTAGAAAAGGCACTGCTGTCGTAGATCTCTCAGGGAACGGGGACCCGTCTGCACTTTGTACTGTAATGCGGAGTGATGGGACGTCTCTGTATGTGACCAGGTATGTGTCTCACATGGAGCTCATCGTTAGAACATGTGATCTCATGCTCTTTGTTCTAGGATTAATGTAAGAGAAACCATTTCATCCTCAAAACTGTTATCAAATCCTACTTTCTTAAAATCTCTTGTTTTCATCGCTCAAGATATATTTATTGAGTTTGTTTTTATTGCCATTTATAGTTCCTGGAAAGGTTTAATATCATCAGAAAAGTAAGTGGAAAACTGTTTATCATTAAACATCATAAGACTTCCAGAGATGATTACACTGTTCTAGACTATAAAATTGAAGTACTTTGTTGCCAACTATAAATATTTCATATGTGCACATTGTCAGAATGAATACGCTGCCAGGAGCTCATGTAGGCTCAGTGGTATCGTCACTCTGTAAAGATCATCTAACAGGCACAGAAGTGCCAGTCCTCATTCTGATTTGTGGTAGAATAGGCCACGGGAGAAGTAGGCCATGTCCGCTTACATTTTGTCGTCTCTCTCCAAGAGGAGCAGTCTTTATTTATCCGTCTTCCCTGGTGGCTCAGGTGGTAAAGAATCTGCCTGCAATGCGGGAGACCTGGGTTCGATCCCTGGGTCGGGAAGATCCCCTGGAGGAGGGCTTGACACCCCACTCCAGTGTTCTATCCTGGAGAATCCCCGTGGACAGAGGAGCTTGGCAGGCTACAGTCCATGGGGTCGCAAACAGTCGGGTAGATGTGATGGAGTGACCAAGGCCAGCACAGGTTTATCACACACCCTTATTTCTGGGGCAAAGCTACTAGGGAGGAGAAGACAGGACAGTAACGAAGCCACACGAGCAGATATCCCGGGCTCGTGCTCTGCTGCCGGCGGCTCCAGTGTCTCCCACCCTAGAGTCTCAGGTGGCAGGCCGCTTCTGTAGCAGAAAGCCGTGATACTGCGTTGTTGTTGTCACCTACCATCATTTTCTTCCCAGACAACTGTAAGCACCATCCAGTGTCTTACTGTCCCTTAGAAACCTATTTTCTATTACTTTTTGGCATTTCCTTTTATCAGTTCCATATAATTGGACTTAGGCACTTATATATCTAAGAGTTACATTTCTTTTTCTAGATACAAAGATATACAGTAGAAACTTTTTTTTTCTAATAAATGCTAGCCAATTATTGCTGGACAGATTAAATAAACCTTTGAGTGATTGTTATAAGAAATGTATTTACTCATAAGTAGCAGGGAATTAAATCTGTTATCTTGTAATAAGCTATCAGTTCAGTTCAGTTGCTCAGTCGTGTCCAGCTCTTTGCGATCCCATGGACTACAGCACACCAAGCCTCCCTGTCTATCAGCAGCTCCCGGAGTCTACTCAAATTCATGTCCATTGAGTCAGTGAGTCCATCCAACCATCTCATCCTCTGTCGTCCCCTTCTCCTCCTGCCCTCAACCTTTCCCAGCATCAGGGTCTTATCAAATGAGTCAGCTCTTCACATCAGGTGGCCAAAGTATTGGAGCTTCAGCTTCAGCATCAGTTCTTCCAATGAATATTCAGGACTGGTCTCCTTTAGGATGGACTGGTTGGATCTCCTTGCAGTCCAAGAGACTCTCAAGAGTCTTCTCCAACACCACAGTTCAAAAGCATCAATTCTTCTGTGCTCAGCTTTCTTTATAGTCCCAACTCTCACATCTATACATGACCACTGGAAAAACCATAGCCTTGACTAGATGGACCTTTGTGGACAAAGTAATGTCTCTGCTTTTTATTTATTTATTTATTATTTTTTTTGTTTGTTTTTACGTGTTTTTTTTTTTTTTTTTCCCAGTGGATTTTGTCATACATTGATATGAATCAGCCATGGTGTGTTTGCTTTTTAATAAGCTGTCTAGATTGGTCATAACTTTTCTTCCAATGAATAAGTGTCTTTTAATTTCATGACTGCAGTCACCATCTGCAGTGATTTTGGAGCCCAAAAAAATAAAGTCTGCCACTCTTTCTCCATCTATTTGTCATGAAGTGATGGGGCTGGATACCATGATCTTTGTTTTCTGAATGTTGAGTTTTAAGCCAACTTTTTCACTCTCCTCTTTTATCAAGAGGCTCTTTAGTTCCTCTTCACTCTTCACTTTCTTCCATAAGGGTGGTGTCATTTGTGTATCTGAGGTTACTGATATTTCTCCCGGCAATCTTGATTTCAACTTGTGCTTCATCCAGCATTTCTCGTGATGTACTCTGCATAAAAGTTAAATAAACATGGTAACAATATACAGCCTTGACGTACTCCTTTTCCTGTTTGGAACCAGTCTGTTGTTCATGTCCAGTTCTAACTGTTGCTTCCTGACCTGCATACCAATTTCTCAAGAGTTAGGTCAGGTGGTCTGGTATTCCCATCTCTTTCAGAATTTTCCAGAGTTTATGTGATCCACACAATCAAAGGCTTTGGCATAGGCAATAAAGCAGAAATAGATGTTTTTCTGGAACTCTCTTGCTCTTTTGATGATCCAGCGGATGTTGGCAATTTGGTTTCTGGTTCCTCTGCCTTTTCTAAAACCAGCTTGAACATCTGGAAGTTCACGGGTCATGTATTGCTGAAGCCTGGCTTGTAGAATTTTGAGCATTACTTTACTAACGTGTGAGATGAGTGCAATTATGCAGTAGTTTGAGCATTCTTTGGCATTGCCTTTCTTTGGGATTGGAATGAAAACTGACCTTTTCCAGTCCTGTGGCCACTGCTGAGTTTTCCACATTTGCTGGCATATTGAGTGCAGCACTTTCACAGCATCATCTTTTAGGATTTGAAACAGCTCAGCTGGACTTCCTTCACCTCCACTAGCTCTGTTCATTGTGATGCTTCCTAAGGCCCACTTGACTTCACATTCCAGGATGTCTGGCTCTAGGTGAGTGATCACACCATCATGATTATCTGGATCATGAAGACCTTTTTTGTACAGTTCTTCTGTGTATTCTTGCCACCTCTTCTTAATATCTCTGCTTCTGTTAGGGCTATACCATTTCTGTCCTTTATTGAGCCCATCCTTACATGAAACGTTCCCTTGGTATCTCGAATTTTCTTGAAGAGATCTCTAGTCTTTCCCATTCTGTTGTTTTCCTCTATTTCTTTGTATTGATCCCTGAGGAAGGCTTTCTTATCTCTCCTTGCTATTCTTTGGAATTCTGCATTCAAGTGGGTGTATCTTTCCTTTTTGCTTCTCTTTTCAGAGCTATTTGTAAGGCCTCCTCAGACAACCATTTTGCCTTTTTGCATTTCTTTTCCATGGGGATGGTCTTGCTCCCTGTCTCCTGTACAGTGTCACGAACCTCTGTCCATAGTTCATCAGGCACTCTGTCTATCAGATCTAGTCCCTTAAATCTATTTCTCACTTCCACTGTATAGTCCATAAGAGATTTGATTTAGGTCATACATGAATGGTCTAGTGGTTTTCCCCACTTTCTTCAATTTAAGTCTGAATTTGGCAATAAGGAGATCACGATCTGAGCCACAGTTAGCTCTTGGTCTTGTTTTTGCTGACTGTATAGAGCTTCTCCATCTTTGGCTGAATAATCAATCTGATTTTGGTATTGACCATCTGGTGATGTCCATGTGTAGAGGCTTCTCTTGTGTTGTTGGAAGAGGGTGTTTGCTATGACCATTGCGTTCTCTTGGCAAAACTCTGTTAGCCTTTGCGATGCTTCATTCCATACTCCAAGGCCAAATTTCCCTGATACTCCAGATGTTTCTTGACTTCCTACTTTTGCATTCCAGTCCCCTATAACGAAAAGGATATCTTTTTTGGGTGTTAGTTCTAAACGGTCTTGTAGGTTTTCATAGAACCATTCAACTTCAGCTTCTTCAGCGTTTCTGGTCTAGGCAGAGACTTGGATTACTGTGATATTGAATGGTTTGCCTTGGAAACAAACAGAGATCATTCTGTCGTTTTTAAGATCGCATCCAAGTACTGCATTTCGGACCCAATTGTTGACCATGATGGCTACCCCATTTCTTCGAAGGGATTCCTGCCCACAGTAGTGGATACAGTGGTCATCTGAGTTAAATTCTCACCCATTTCAGTCCATCTTAGTTTGCTGATTCCTAGAATGTCGACGCTCACTCTTGCCATCCCCTGTTGACCACTTCCCATTTGCCTTGATTCATGGACCTAACATTCCAGGTTCCTATGCAGTACTGCTCTTTACAGCATCAGACCTTGCTTCTATCACCAGTCACATCCACACCTGGGTGTTGTTTTTGCTTTGGCTCCATCTCTTCATTCTTTCTGGAGTTGTTTCTCCACTGATCTGGACTATATTCTTCACGAATACTGAATTGCTATGCTGTACATCTGAAACTAATACAATATTGCTAGTCCACAGACTCAAATAAAAAAGAAAGAAATGTGTCCACTCAGAATGGAGACTCTGTAACTATTCTTATCTGATATCTTTTGCAGAGCTATCATTAGGTCCAGATTTTTCTGTCTATTTACCTTAATACCTGTACTTTCCACTTTTTCTTTGGGAGAATAACTGTCTTTTTGCCAGGTGTATAAATGTTTGATTTTTCACCTTGCTCTAATTTCAGTTGTTTCTGCCCCTTTGATGATTTGCTTATAGAATCAAACTGTGTGTGTGCATGTGAGTTAAAGGAATCGTTATAACAGACAGACGAAAGTACAGGATGATACTGACGAGCACGGGGTGAGACTCCAGACCTGCGTGTTTGTTCTGAGACCATGATCATCAGTCACTTAACTTCTCTGGGCCATGATTCCCTACTTGGTGAACAGAGACCTGAACTCAGTGACCTGGCATTTCTGTCAACTTTCAAATTCAGATTCTACAAACTCAGCCTAGGACTTTTTCTTACGTTCATCTCTTTTTTTCATTGGATCAAAAAGTTTCTCTTCATTTTTGTCCTTGGGTCAAATAGAAAAATATAATGGAGGTATATATTTATGACTTCATTTTTGGGATAATCTGTATCAGTGTTTTACAACCATCTTTTATTGTAACACTTCTCAAGAGCCTTTTTAGCCATATTTTTCTTTGTGCCCACCCTCATGAAATTTTATCACCACATATTTGTCTGGATTACATATATATGTGTTTTATACATATGGAAGAATTTTTTTTGGCCCCTCACAAGACAGTTTTTGCCTCCGTTCAGAATTCATGCTCTATTATATCAGGTGCATGAGGTGAGTACAGATGGCATATTGATGACTCAACATTTCAAAGACCTAGGAACTTTTAAAAATTCTTCCAGCGTCATGTAGTGTTAAGCAAAAATATCTTTAATTTTTTTTCTTGCAGTTTACTGAGATACAATTGGCATATAGCACTGTGTAAGTTTAAGGTGTACAGCCTAATGACTTACTTATATACATCATGAAATGTTTATCAGAGTAAACTTAGTGATCATCCGTCATTTCATGTAGATAACAAAAGTAAAGAAATAGGAAAATTTTTTTCCTTGTGACAAGAACTGTTAGGATTTACTCTTAACAACTTCATTATGTAAAATATGGCAGTGTGAATTTATCATTTTGTACATCATATAAATTTATCTTTTACCTGTGAATGTATACCTTTTGACTACCATTACCCAATTCTACCCCCCAATCCCTTCCCTCTAAAATTCTACAAATCTGATCTCTTTTTCTGTGAGTTTGTTTTTTAATTATTATTGACTTATCACACTGTTAGTTCCCAGTTCATAGCAATGTAAGTGATTTTGTTTTTCTGTATATTCAAAATGATCACCATGGTAAGTCTAGATACAATATGTCATCATACAAGGCATTACTTATTTATTGACTGTATTTCCCATAAGGTAATTAAAGTAACTTGTAAGTTCAATATTTAAATAATGTTTACTTAAAATTTCATAGTTTATGGGTTTGTTACTTTTAATATTTCATATTGTGTGCAAACTGGATACTTAACCAGAGATAAGTAGAATTTTAGTCAAAAGAATTTATGGTATTTTTCAAATACTTTAGAAAATATTGCTTATGAGTGACCCAAGGCTTTGGAAGAGTACCTAGAAGACACCTGTTCAGGTGTTGTATCCCCTCTGCTTTAAGTATGTTCTCTAGGAAAGCACATCGCGGAAAAGTGACAGGAAGGTGATTCTTTCCAGTAAAGGCTTAGCAAATCGTAAAGCGTTTACCTGCAAACACTTTGCCTAGAGCTATTTAGTTATTATTACTACTTGTCCCAGAGCTTTTATTTATTTTTGATCTTTGCACAGCACTTTCATAATTCTTTTCCCAAAGCTGATTTTGTTATTATTGCTTTGCAGCTAAGCATGGTATTGGGATTATAGAAGCATGGGTACTGTACCTGAGGCTGAGGAATAACAGTAACTCTTAATTAGAAAAGTTTCATTACTATTAAATAGGTGAAACAAATTATTACCCAGATCTGTGTAGTAAGTTAATCTACGGTCATTTTTTTTCTTCAGAGATCTTGCAGCTGCTATAGATCGAATGGAAAAGTATAATTTTGATAAAATGATCTATGTGGTAAGTAATCACAATAAAAAACAAAAGGTTATGATGCCTGCCTCATGAAAACTGCAGAGATAGAAACTGAAAGCCCTGTTGAAAAACTATGCAAAAATAATTTGTCAAACTTTAGAAAGAATTCAGTGGTGTGTTTATGGTGGCAACCACACTACTCACTATGTTTAAAAAAAAACTTTAAAAATGAAAGTGTTCACATTGCTTCATATTAAAAGAAAATTACACAAAAGAATGGTTATGTGTAATGAATATATATGTGTCATAATGCATTTTTTAAAACTAACGTTTTATCTTAAATATTTTAGGACTCACAAGTTTCAGAATAGTAGTTTCCATATTATCTTCACTCTTCTTCAAAGATAATATCTTATCAACGATGATACTTTGTCGACACCAGGAAACTAACATTGGTAGACACCCTAATGAAATTTCACCAATACTTAGAGACACTTGTGTTAGGGCCTGGATTGTGGAAGGATGGGGGGATGGTTATGAAATTTTATCACATGTATATTCGGGTAACCTTCACCACATTCATAATACAGACTGTGCCATCACAAAACAACTTCTTCTATGGCAGCCCCTTAGTGATCATGCCTTCCCCCGACCCTCTCCCCGGCAGCCACTGCCGTGTTCTTCACCGTACCATTTTGTCACTTTGAGAATGTTCTGTAAATGGATTCACACTAGGTAACCTTTTGAGATTGGCTGTTTTCACCCAGTATAATGAATGCCCTTGAGATCCACCCAAACTATTGCATATGTCAGTGGTTTGTTCCTTTTATGCTGAGTAATATTCTGGTCTCCTCTTCCCTTCCTTTCTCTCCATGTGAAACCTTTGTTTCTCCTAAGGGGGGAAATTGCTCTTAAATAAATATCTCTTTAGTGCTTGGTTTGGCCTCCTTGGAGATAAAGGTCCCCGTGGCTGAGAGAGGGGTGATTCAGGTGGAATATTGAGTGGGGCGCTGCAGCTCCCCCTGCCCTTGCAGAGCGTTCTGCTTAGACATTCGTCCAGTGGCATACTCTTCATGTGTGTACTTAAAACTGATCTGCTGATAATGACTCCAGCCTGTCAAAACTCAAATATTTTAGTATGACTTATGTCCAACATATTGTAGATTTAATGGGCTTCCCTGGTGACTCAGTTGTAAAGAATCTGCCTGCCAGTGCCAGAGACATGGGTTTGATTCCTTAGGTCTGCAAGACCAACTGGAGAAGGAAATGGCAACCTACTCCAGTATCTTGCCTGGGAAATCCCACGGACAGAGGACCATGGTAGGTCCAGTTCCTGGGGCCGCAGAGAATTGGACACAACTTGGCGGCTAAACAACAACACTGTGGGTTTAACTTACCACTGTTCTTTTATTTAAATACACTTTTTTTTTCTCAAGACAGATAAAGGGCAAAAAAAGCATTTTCAGCAAGTGTTCCAAATGCTGCAGATCATGGGATATGACTGGGCAGACAGGTACGATCTGCATGATTCTAAAGTGCCTTCTCAAGAGCATTCATCTGTTGCTAGATCAGCCATGTCCAAAAATGTACCAGGTTGTTAGACTTTCGTTCAAACTTTACTTGTTTCAAGCTGTTAGTGTGGAAAAACATGTGTTCTTTGCACTTAGTTTTATTATTGCATGGTTATATTGATTTCTGTCTTCTAAACATTTAATAAATGGTTTTATTAGATAACTGCTCTCAATGGCTTGATTTTCAAAATGCTTAATTCTGATCTCCTTTTTTTCATAAAGGCAACTAAAAATCTAATCATCTCCTGTGACTGTGAAATGAGGCTGCGTGTTTAACATCTTCTGTGTGGGGTCTGGCACGCAACGCATCACAGCATGTTTCACTTCTTATTGATTACAGGAGTTAAAAGCTCAGACTGTTCTCTATAAATGTCTTGTTGCATACTTTGATCAGCAGCTCCTTCCGTTTTCAGAGAACTAAATACCTGCTGCTCCATTTCAGGTGCCAGCACGTGCCCTTTGGGGTAGTGCAGGGAATGAAAACTCGGAGAGGAGATGTCACTTTTCTGGAAGATGTTCTAAATGAGATTCGATTGAGGATGCTACAGAACATGGCTTCTATTAAGAGTAAATTCATTGTTTTGTTACAGGCGTAACTTACGTCCACTCTTATGTTTTGCTGGACTTCTTGTGCAGTGCGATTTATTCTGATCATCCCTCCTTGGAACTTTCACTAACCTTGTCCAAAATAGCTTCACTAATTGAGGGCTCCAGGGTTTGGTGCTTGCTACTTGGCTGTGGCTTGCTGCTTGGCTCTGGTTTGGTTTGGTTCAGTAGTGTGAATCGATACTCCCCGAGCCTCTTTGCCCAGGCAGCTCCAGCATCGTCACGCCACAGCTGGAGTGATCATGCAGAGTTCCTGTATTCCACGCCTGAAGCAAGTCACAAGTCTCATGACTTTGTGTAAGCTTCACCCTTGGAAAAAGAAGGAACAGAAGTAAAGAAGTCTAATGTCTTACATGGGATATTTGTAAGAAAAATCATGTCTCTTCCCCTTTAATGAAGGCTTGGGAAACATCATTATCAAAGTTAAGTCTGCCCAAATTAGGAGAGTAAAGGACCCACTGTGCCCCTGTCTGTTCTTAATGCTGTCCGCATACGTTTTGGCGGGTTTCCCCAGGTGGCGCTAGTGGGAACGAACCCGCCTGCCATTATAAGAGACAGAGGTTTGATCCCTGGGTTGGGAAGATCCCCTGGAGAAGGCAGTGGCTACTCAACCCAGTATTCTTGCCTGGAGAACCCCATGGGCAGAGGAGCCTGGCGGGCTACGACTGAAGAGTCGGACATGACTGAAGCGACTTAGCACCCAGCACATCTGCACTTCAACCCTGGGTTTTGTCCAGTTTCACGCAAGGTGACCGAAGCTCCCTCTGTCTGTTTCAGCGACCAAAGAGCTGGAGAACCCCCAGGAGACAGCAGAGCAGGTGGGACTCGCAGCCCTCATCATTCAGGTCTGTGGAAACTGCTTCCTGCGGGGGAGAGCCTTTGATTGGGTGCCGCGACGACTCCGCATGCTGAAGATTTCCTGTCGTTCTAGGACTTCAGAGGCTCCCTGCTGTCTGACTACCAGTTCAGCTGGGATCGTGTTTTCCAGAGCCGCGGGGACACGGGAGTCTTCCTTCAGTACACACACGCCCGCCTCCACAGGTGACGAGGGCTGCGGGGAAGTACAGGGTGGCTCTGGCCTTCTCGGGGCGAGGCCTGGGTGGAGTGATTCCTAGACCAAAGGCTCTGGTTTCTGCACTTCTCCCACATCTAACATTCCAAGCTAGGTGAAGTCTGGTGGACCTCCTGTTATATGTGGATCTTGAGAGGTTTTTGAACATTTATTTATTGCACACCTATGTAACAGTGCTCTTCTGTGTATTACCTCACTTAGCACTCAGAATAATCCCGCCAAGGAATATACCCCATTTTCAGATGAAGAAACAGATTTAGGAAAAACTGAGGCATCGAGTCAAACAATGTTAGCTTCCGAGTCTAGGACTAGATTAAGGAGAGTGAGAGTATGCATGCTTGGGATGATGTTCCTTACTGGCAGTTACTCGTACCCCAGCTGACTTGCTTAATCCTTTGTTGTGTTTAAACTTCTGACAACAGTCTGGAAGAGACTTTTGGATGCGGCTATCTCAATGACTTCAACACTGCCTGCTTACAAGAGCCGCAGTCTGTTTCCATTCTCCAGCATCTTCTCAGGTATGGGGTCCTCACGAGGTCGTCTGCTGCTGCTCCGTGAGGGACTGTCGTCATTTGCTGACCACTGAAGTGACCAGGCCAGTGACTGCAGACAGCCCTTCTCCAAAGATGTGACCAAAGAGTGAGCGCCTGCCTTTAGAGAGCAGACGAAGGGCATGCTCACGGCTGATCCTGAGGCTTTAAAAATAGCATCACCACTGAATCAGCCCAGATGCCTAACATCCCTTAGATCACAGTATGAGAACGTAAAGCCTGGTGAAGCATAACCTTTTACGTTTCAGGAACGATCATCTTCTCACCCTCTGGGATGAGTGGAGGCAGGTCCCTGCCCCTGTGCACCTGCCCTGAGACCATAAGCCTTTCGTTTGCTCTTGGCTCCGGCGAAGCCTCAGATAGAGGGGCAGGGGGCCTGCCTCTGCGCCCGCACCGGCATCCGCGGCGAGGCCGTGCTTGTCAGGAGGGACCTGGAAGGGGTGTGGGCGCTTAGCAGCAAGGGCGTTTTCTCCTCTTGCCACACAGCGGTCTGCGGTTCTCTCCTGGGAAGAGGGGTTAGTTTACTTACATTTGGCTTGCTTTTGAGGAAAAAATCAAGCCAACCTGGTTTTCTTGGCAGTGAAAAGTCTCTCCTCGATCATGTTCCTAAACATGGCTGGGGCCTGTGTGCATTTAACCGCTATGACTTAAGTCCTTGCTTTAGGCCAGGCCCACAGGGTTTCAAGGTAATTTAAAAAGTGCCTGCCATGGAGGTATTTGTAAGAAAAAAAAATGTGCCTTCACCTTCACATTTACACAGCTGGTTCTTCATATGTCTAGTACCGCTAATGATGTCGAGTCAGCCTCTCACCCTCTTTGTCTTGGCATCTTAGCTGCGTGTCACACGTGCCCGGCCTCCCCCTGCCACCCACTCCTCTCATCTGTCTTTCAGGTTCGACGAGGTGCTTTATAGGTCATCTCAGGACCTTCAGCCCAGACACATTGTCAGCTACCTTCTAACTCTAAGGTACGTTACAGACTCGCCCTTTTCGGGCATGAAGTGTTTGAGACCTGATGTGACAAAGGACCTTTCTTTCATCCAGAGGCTTCCCATAGACAGCCTGTCAGCCTAAACAATGACACTCTAGGTCCCAGGGCTTCTCACGTCCTCTCTGCACGTTAGCAGTTAGTCCGTTCCCTCAGTGATTGAAGGCCCAGTGAACGGGAACCGACAGCTGCATCGTGGACGGGCCGAGAGTGCATGTTAGGACAGTGGACATGAGGGGGACGTTAGGGCTCTCAGCCAGCCTCGAGGGATCGGAGAGCACGTCTCAGAGGAGGGGCGTAGATGTGAGTCAGGAGGAACGAGGTGGCAGAGAAGGAAAAGCCCAGAGCTGAGCGAGAACGTGATGCGTGAGGAGCACTGCAGAGGCAGCTCTGGGAGAAGCGGGAAGCCACATGCAGCCTCTCGCTGTGTCCTGAAGCGTCCGGCTCACGCTGGGACAGTGAGGGCCATAAGAAAGTTCTAAGCAGAGACACAGGAAAGTCAGTCTGATAGAGGGTAGAGGATGAATTGGAAAGCGAGTAGGTGACCCTTTGATAGAAGTTTCGCAGTGCTGGTTTTAGAAACTCTAAACAGAGGTTGACTCTTATAGCAACAAAGTCGTATCTTCTCATAAAGCTATTTAAGAAAGGAAGTATTTGCTTTCACTCAAGATTTATTGAAATCAGATTTACTGGGACTTTTTACCTGACCATGCTTTCTACCTGTCTTCCCCAGATTTACAGGTTTTTGTTTTCTTTTGATTTTCACTTAGACATAAAGACATGAAGAAGCCAGAAAATCTCTATTGTCACTTAATCATTATAACCAATGTCATAAGCATCATTTCTCTGGCAGAGTATTGTTCTTGCTGCCGTAACGTAAACAGAAAAAATAGTTTAAGAGTGGCCAGTGTGTGCAGAATGGGCTGATAACTAGTCCTACGCCACCACCTCACTCTACGGAGGAGACAGGCCAGGCCGTTACACATCTCTTCCTGAGGGGTGCCTAAGTGAAGGAAAGCTAGTATTAGAAAGTAATCCCCGTACTTATGAAACAGTGAAATCATAACCTTAAAGAACGCGGAATCGTAAGCATAGCACCCAGTATTAACAGTAGCGTTGGTGTTGGTCGCGCAGTCGTGTCTGACTCTCTGCGACCCCCTGGACGTAGCCCCGCAGGCCCCTCTGTCCGTGGGACTCTGCAGGCAGGAATGTCGGAGTGGATAGCCATGGCCTCCTCCCGGGATCTTCCCGACCAGGGGTCTTACCTGGGCCTCCTGCGTGGCAGATCGTTTACCGTCTGAGCTACCGGGGAAGCCCTAAGAGTGGAACAGGACCGAAACTAAATCTGGAGTTTGGTTTGTCTCACTTGGCCAGGTAGTGACAAGCAGTGACTTCGGTCTCATCCCCTCAGCTCTGCAAACAGCCTTCGGTGGCTCTGGGCCTTGGCCTGTCTGGACTGAGGGGGTGGGGGGTGCCCCCGCCGGCCCTCACCCTGGCCTCTCCTCCCTCAGTCATCTCGCCGCCGCCGCGCACAGGGCGCTGCACGTCAGAAGCCGTCCTCCCGAGGTGGCCGGGGTACGTCGTCCCGCTTCTCCCCGTCGACTCTGGCGCCCTCGGCCTGTCGTTACTGAGTCAGCCTGGTAACGTTCCTGGAGCAGCGCGCTCAGATGCTCAGGCAGTGACTGTGGTGAGGCTGTAGCGATCGCTGTCACTCCCACCACAGACACATGTCCCTGCCTCGAGTGCGCGATGAGTCCCCCCACCTGAAGCTCGGCTTCACGGTGTGACTGGCACTCCCATCCCACCACCCTGAGTACCAGCTTTCCCGAGCAGATTCTAGGAATTTGTCTCTTTGCTCACAGCCAACCCTCGGGCACTTGGAGATATTGTTCCTACTTTAATTTAGAAGGATGTTAGAATTACTTCTAAAAGCAATTTTACTTATTCAGTTACAGTTAGCCTGTTACTGAATTGACCTTTGATCATTCTTTGATTTATTTTGTAGGCCAGACTTCACCTTTTCAGAGCTGTCCGCTCAGTCCTAGCCAATGGAATGAAACTTCTTGGAATAACACCTGTATGTAGAATGTAATTTCTAATTGAATTGCTTTTAAAATACTAAATTCTAATTATCTATTCTTATATGCCTTGCCATTTAGAATAGAATTGAAACTATTATTCTGTGTCAGAATCTGTATTTTATTGTCTGCATTTTATTAAGTGATTTGTCAACTTATTAAATCTTTATCTTTAAAAAAAAATCATCAGAGTCCCCTCATGGTCAATAAGTACTAAACAGACTTTTATAAAACTAAGTGAAGTCTTTTTAAAGTCACTTTGGTCTACTGGAGACAAAGGACTGGAATTTAAACTCTGGCTTGAGGGGTTTTTGCTTTTTAATAGAAGTACAGTGGGTTTACAATGTGACATTAGTTTCAGGTGTGCCTAGTGATTCACTTTTTATATATTAAACTGCATTTAAAGTTAATACAAAATGACTGTATTTCCCTGTGCAACTCGATATATCTTTCTTCTTTACCTGTTTTATAGGTAGTAGTTTGTATCTCTTAAGCTCTACCCCTGTCATGCTTCTCCCCACTTCCCATTGGTAACCACTGGTTTGTTCTCTGTATCTGTGAGTCTGCTGTATTCATTTGTTTCTGAGATTCCACATATAAGTGATGACAAGAGTATCTGTCTTTCTCTGACTTGTTTCACTAAGCATAACTCTAGGCCCATCCATATTGCTGAAAATGTCAGAATTCCATTTCTTTATGGCTGATGTCCGTGTCTATGCGCATCTTCTGCTGCTGGACGCTGTTGCTTCCATGTTTCGCTCACAGACAATGCCGCTGTGAGCGCCGGTGGGGAGGGGCATGCAGCTTTATGGTGTTTTTGTTTTTCTTTGGATGTATACCCAGGAGTACTTGCTGGATCACAGCTCTCGTTTTGGTTTTTTGCGGAACCTCCACATTGTTTTCCACGGTAGCTGCGCCCACTCACCTCCCCACCAACAGGGCAGTTACAGGCCCTGCTGTCTGCACGGGCGCACGCGCCCCACTCGAGAGGCACCGGGGCTCCCCCAGCCCTTAGCCCAGGGGGCTGGCTGTGTCTGACCCAGGGCTGGGCTGCCCAGCACGCCTGGTGAGCTGCTGACTCCCAGGGAGGGTGCTCCACCCGTGTGATCTCCCTTCCTCCGAGTCCCCCCGGGCACCAGACTGCTGCTCCGCCCCTCCTGCTGGTTCTGTGTGGCTCCTCCTTACAGCCTCGGCTGGACAAGCCTTTCCGCTCCTTTCCAGTTACTTCTCAGTGAGACCTGTTCCGATGCCGATGTATGTGTGTTTGTGGGGCGAGGGGAGTTCTGGCTTGAGGTTTCTTACTATGCCATTCATCCAGAAACTCTTCTTATTATAAGATTTTTTTTTTTAACTTGTGTAGAAAAACCTCAGTTTTCTTAGGATCATGAGTGTTCTTAATAAATTTAGGGAGACCAAAATTAAGTTTTTTTGACGATACAGCTGACTACTTCCAGAGAACAGATCTTGTACCTATCTTTTCATTGCTGTGTACAGGTAACTCTTGGCATACTATATGAACTGGGGCACTGAATACATTTGAATAACAAGGAATTACTTTACAGATACCGACTTAGGATCTTTGTAAATTAGTCCATTAAAGCATATTTGAAATGGAGTTTCCCAGTTTCATGTATCTGCATATTGTTAAGTACACTTTCCTGCTTAGGGAACATGAGTAGGATGTGATCTGTTTGATAGGTTCGGCTATCCTCATCTGAGAATTTCCATTCTGATCTGCTATAATTTATTCTAACTATTGCTACTAGAAGTCTTCTGAATACCAATGAAAGTCTATTTTTATGCATAGAGAGGCCAATTAGCATGAACTAAAGCTTCTTTAGTTGAGTGAGCTTAGTTTTATATTGGCAAGTATGGTATACATTGTTAATCCTAGAAAAGATTCACGTAAAGTGTCAATATTTCTTCAGCATAAATCAGCCATGGAATAAAAACCTAAGTTGGGACATGTTTTACAGGTCTAGTATCCCCCGCCTCTTTGCAAAAACATCCCCCTTCCAGATCCTTAGTATTCCTAGCTTCCTTAGTATTTGAATCTTGAGTAAAATGACACAGGGGCAGTGATTGTTAGAGCCAGGTCTTTGAAAAAGCAGCTCCCTGAAAGAAATGTACATTAATTCCTATAGCCTGGAGCCCTACAGTCTTCACAAATTCCTTTTGTTGTTGTTTAGCGCTAGCTAGAGTCTCTTTATATAAGCCCTTTTTGCAACTTGATGAAAGTTCGCATATAGAAAGTAAAAAATTTAGTGGTTTGGGCTTGTGTTTATGCTTAAGCATGGTCTTAATGGCCATATCTACAATACAAGTAGTGAGCAAACAGATTTCATATAATAAATTAAGTTTATTGCTGAATTTTCCCGTATCATAGAAATTTTTTTAAAAAACACTGAAATTTCACAAATTATTGAGAGCCCAACAGTTACATACTTTATTAAAAAAAAGTACAAAAGTGACATTAGAAATGTTTTTTGAAGAAAAGTATATCCTTAATAGCAAAGAAATACGAGTCCAGACAATAAATGCCACAAAGCCAGCGCTTAAAGGGGCATTCAGTCACCACCCACACATCACTGTCTGAGTTTCTAGATAGATTCAGTTTGAGGAGTTACACAGTCTGTTTCTGAACTAGCCTGTCTTGTTTTTGCCTCCCTTTTGTAAGAAAAGAGCTAGGTCTTCACTGCTGCGGGGACTAAATACTGCACATGCCTTGCAGAATAAGGAGGGGCCAACCCTTCTCCCCTGGTACCTGAACAAGAGAACAGTTAGTACAGAAACGGCTTTGGCACTTTAACCTGTAACACAACCCCAAACCTCACTAATCAAATATTGCAGCCTCGCATGATTTTTTTTTAACACCACATTGTCTCCATACTATTGTATGGACGTTGTTATATATACAGTAATAAAAACCCTTCATTCCAAACAGGTCACATTAAAACACATTCACATAGCTTTCTTCTTAATTCTTAGACCAGTTTCTGTTTTTTAAATCTACCTTCTGAAATTGACTTAAGGCTCTAGTTTAATATAAATGGTTTAGTCTTAGTAGGAATCTCTCTTGAGGCTAACGTCACACACCGATGACTCTCTCTTTTGAATCTGTTTCCCCTTGTTGGATGGACGTAGTGTCTTGTCTGGGTAATCCATAGAGATATATAGAGACACAGACAAGAAGAGTACCCAGAGCAAAGGTGAGTGCTGGAAAGGAAAAAAAAAAGCTTAATCTGTATTTGTGCCCTTAAAACTACACCACGACGATCAGTTTAAAATTTTGAAGACTTTCAGCTGTGGGTTTACACTATCTGAGTGTATGGAAAATAAATTGTAAGTGTTCTGTATTTTGATGGTAAGGTTTAGAAAAGTAATCAATTGGAGCATCACCCCCCACCCCACACAACAAAAAAAACCAAAGTGGTGAGGTCAAGGGAGTGACAGTCAGTGACTACATTCTTTTCAAGAACACACGTATCACTGTCTGGGGTCACTGACCAAGAGCACCCCGACATCCCGATATGCGGACTCAGAGCAGTGGAACGTGGATTTCCCGTGACACTGGAAACCTGTTCAAGTTTAGAGTAAGAGGTAGTTGGCAAATTCAGAGTTAGGTGACTAATGATTCAAACCTTTGAGGATTCCTGAAGAGCAAATGAGGTGGTGATTTAATAAGTAAACATATTTTCTGCTAACCTTTTTTTTCTAATCTTAATTCTGAAAATCAGGACATAACTGAGTTACTTGCCCAAAGCAGGCATTATATAACTAAATCTTTGTGTCAAACTGCACGTTCTGTTCAAAACTGAGCCATATTCTATCTTAGGGAGTACAATGGCGGAGTCTTAACAGCTTTAAAAAAAAATGTCATGCAGAGAAATGACATGGAGCCATGGGTTTTAATTCATCCCTAACTAAGAAAGACTAGCTTTTCCTTCAGAAAGGGGGGAAGAGGGTAAATTAAATAGAACATCTAGAGCAGGGCCTAGAAATGGTGAGCAGCTGGCTTTATGCGGAACACCGGTGCGCCAGGCACTGTTCTAATAAACACTTCACCTAAAATAACCCCAGGAGACAGGGGATCTTGTTCCCAATTTACAAACACGGAAATGGAGACACGGGTTAAGTAACTTCCCCGTGGCTGTTCCGCTAATAAATGGCACAATCAAGATTGGAACCATACTATCAATTTTTTCCTAAGATACTGATGTTCTTCTATTTGCATTTATAACAAAAGTCAGTTTTAAAATGAAATGTAAACGTAGGCCAGATCTGATTCTTTTACTTAATGTTGATATTTGACAGATTTTCCTCATGTATTAGTTTCTGGTATAACTGGCAAGTCAGTATCTCTGCTTAAATAATTCAGAAGACAACTAATAGTGGATATGGCTAGGGAAAATTATACTAGAAGGACAAGCACAAAGGAGGTGCCAGAATGCCAGCTACAGTAATGAATTTTTTATTTTACATATTAAATGAAATAAAGATAGCTTTATAAAAGAAAATTTAGATTTGGATTGTAGTTTCAAAAGCAGTTTATACCCAAGTCTAAAACAGGAAGGTACAAGCTAAGGGGAAAATGAAAGAAGTTTCACTGTTCTTCCCTCAAAACGAAAGCCCAGTTCACTGCAGCCCCTGTGTAAGGAAGCACTCGCTCAGGCCGGGCTGCCCCTCTGCCGTCCACACTGCACTCCTGGGCGGCCTTGCGCGCGAGCCTGCGGAACAGGAGGGCCCCGCCTGCAGAAACGCTCCTCCCACGGAGCGCCTGCCCACTCTCATGCAAGTAGCACCCTCGGTTTAAGCTCTGGAACCACTGAAGTAACCAAGTCCCGTGAACCCCACATTCCACACAGATACGAACTGCTGCACTTAAATAAATGACAATGATAAATAAATGATAAATGACAGCAAAACTAAGCAATTTCTGTAAACACTGTAAGCAACTGCCATATTTAATAAAAGATGAACCAAGGAAGTGAGAAGCTCCTCCCTGTCAAAAACTTACAGTACAAACTAAGACATACTTATCTGTAATCCGAACAGCATCACTGAAGCAATGGTCGAAAGGACGATGGCAGCTGCCGCAGAAAAGCCTTTCATGATGTTGTCTGTGTATTTGACCACAATGGACGTGTAGAGGCCTCCAACGCTGGCGAGCACTTGTGTACGGAAAGAAAGAAAATCTTACACTCAAAGGAAACATTCTGACGTGGGACACTTTTCACCCTCAGAGATGCCACGCTAATTTACCTTGGAAAACGCTGTTTGCCTCAGACGCAGCCGTCTGAGAGTTTGTGCTAAAAGTTGAGTCGTAGTTCCTACAAAACATTTTCAGTGCCCAAAGGGCTACGTACTCTACTAAACCGTACACCCTTATTGCTAACGCGTTAGGTACTTTTGATTGTGAAGGCAAAAATTGCTTTGGGATAGCTTTGCCACAAAAGTAAGTCAATAAAATCAAAATTACATTTTCAAGCTGGTATTCTCAGTATCAAAGGAACAACTTAAAAATGCTATAAAGGTTTAAATGACATCTAACTTTTATTACATATAATATATATTCTATATTATATATACTATATTATTATATTGTTAATATTTTTTTTTAAAAAGATCTACCTAGAACCTTTAATTCCTGGATACTTACAGATGACAAACCAGACATAATATGTGTAACCAAAGAAAAATCCTTTTTCTTTAATTTCAGCTCCGTCTGACAAGTAGACGCCAACTAATGTCACAACAATCCCCGATAGATACATCTGAATGTTTCTCACCCAAAGGGAAGTGTCTGAACTCTTTAAAACTTTTTCAAAATATACTCCTGAAAGAAAAGTATGCAAATATGAAATAGATATTATTAGAAATTAAAATATCTTTCACTTAGAATAAAAATCTAAAGATATGAAGTATATGATTTAGGAAAAACATTTCACACATTAATTTAATGCACGTTTGTGGTGCTGGTTATGACACATGGCATACTGAACATCACCAATCTGTATTTTTACAGAAACAGAATTAGTAACCAAGAGGGAGTTTTCTAACCCACATTTAACAGGAAGCTCTCAATGCTGTTACGTTTCTGCCTTTATGACAGCGATGAGCCAGATCACCAAAGCTGTCTACTAATGCCACTGAAACACTCGGCCTGGTCAGCTAGAAAACTACCCTGTTAAGACTCAGTTATCTTAATCATACTCCTGTAGTATCTGCTTAATGATGAATACTTTCCACTTTGCAAAATAACCTATATAATCACCACCAGGAATTTTTTTCAGAATAAGTAACACAACCAAAATAAAATTTACCTAGAACTTGCTGAGTGAAGCCACTTTCCTTTAAAACGGGTCCATAGGCCAAGTTTATACACACTGTCAGAAGGAACATGAATTCCCTAACTAGACAGTATGTTTTGTGTATATGTGCGTTTTTCTGCGGTTGATGATCCATAGCTTTTTAAGAACTCCAAAAGAGCACGAAACTTCTCCCTCAAGAAGTCACATGGCACAGCTGTAAGTTCTACACTTAGAGTGATGCGTGTTCAAGGAGAACATTAGAGAGTTTTGTTACAAACGCTAGAGACTGCCACTAGCGCACCATCAACTAAAATGAAATGAAAACAAGGCTTTTTTTTTTTTTGATGAACCTATGTTGGAAAGAGCCAGAGAATGGAAACAAACATAATGGCTACTCCTAGTTCTAACTTTGATTTTCCTCATCTGGAAAAGCCATTTAACTGTTCAGTTCTCAGTTACTCCAAGCACAGAGGGGTATTAAACCACCTTCTGTTTCCTCACTTGTGTCCTGACAGGTTGAACTAAACAGAATGCTGGACACACTTTAACTGTTCAAACAGTGCTAAAAATCAAACTGTGTTACTTCCAGTGTAAGTCAGTTTTTGTTTCTGATCTGTTGTTGAAGAATAAAAGTCTAGCACAATGCTGTCATTAAGTTTATTCCTAAATTTAGATCTTCCCCTCTTATCAGATGACTAGAAGAGAAAAAGATTACTTTCCTAGTCAAAAATAAAGTACTATAAAATAAAAAAGTCTTAACTCTTGAAATAGCACAAATAAATAATAAAGATATATAGCTATAACTAACTAATATACCCTTTCAGTTTCTTCTCTGTTGGAACTATTTCTAAAACATCTCCTTTCTTATCTTGCACTTAACATTCATACTTTTGTCTCTTCTTGATTCAGTGATGGGTTGCTTTTCCCTTACACACGTGAGTCCAGATTCCATGTTTATCTGACGTTAGTGCTTTTGATTCTTCTCTCCCTTTTTGGCGCTTACTTCTGGGTACTAGGTTTTCCTAGGTATTTGCCACCTCCCTTTGCTCCCTACTCCATAATTCCTAATCTGTTGAAGCAGAGGAAGAAATTGAGATTACCAGGGAAATACAGATAGCAAGCTGGTAACTAACAACCTAAAGCAGCCGAATCTAGCCTGAGGTCAGTGCCAGAAAAATACAAAGAGGTACTTGAGCTTTCTGATGACTGACTTATTCCATTTTCAGAGGTCTTTTTTCATTTATTTTGGGGTTCTTAGGTGGACTAGGGATAGTCAACGATGACAAACACATTCTTACATAACTGCAAAAATGAGTAAGGACTGAGATCTAAGCTGAGTTAAAGACTACTACGTGCTCCCTAGAAAAACAGCTTGACAACTGAATCAAGTGCTTTTATGATTTACCTGCAAATCCTGAGCACAGTACAGCAACAGCTATAGCGCCGAATCCTAACAGTGGGTTCTGTTCCACCTGCAAGAGTAATGTTTTAGAAGTTATTCTTAGTGACTAAAAATACAACTCATCCAAGAGACCAAACAAACGAATACAAAACTCTGTTTATAGTTCTACTGAAAGTATGTGTCATCATCAGTCACAGCTTTGTATAGAAGAAGACAGGACCAAACAAATGCCACCCCAGGGCCAGACGAAGTGCTGAAGTTAAAAACATACCAGTCAGATCGCAGCCACAATGGCTGATAACCACGTGCGCCTCCGTCCCAATAACAACGCGCCCGAGCACAGAGCTGTGCATAGCCCATCACTTCATGGGAAGTAGACGGGGAGACAGTGGAAACTGTCAGACTTTATTTTTTGGGGGCTCCAAAATCACCGCAGATGGTGACTGCAGCCATGAAATTAAAAGACGCTTACTCCTTGGAAGGAAAGTTATGACCAACCTAGATAGCGTATTAAAAAGCAGAGACATTACTTTGCCAACAGAGGTCCATCTGGTCAAGGCTATGGTTTTTCCAGTGGTCATGTATGGATGTGAGAGTTGGACTGTGAAGAAAGCTGAGAATTGATGCTTTTGAACTGTGGTGTTGGAGAAGACTCTTGAGAGTCCCTGGACTGCAAGGAGATCCAACCAGTCCATCCTGAAGGTGGTCAGTCCTGGGTGTTCATTGGAAGGACTGATGCTGAAGCTGAAACTCCAATACTTTGGCCACCTCATGAGAAGAGCTGACTCACTGGAAAAGACCCTGATGCTGGGAGGGATTGAGGGCAAGTGGAGAAGGGAACGACAGAGGATGAGATGGCTGGATGGCATCACCGACTTAATGGACATGGGTTTGAGTAAACTCTGGGAGTTGGTGATGGACAGGGAGGCCTGGCATGCTGCGATTCATGGGGTTGCAAAGAGTCAGACATGACTGAGCAACTGAACTGAAGTGAACCGCCTGTCGGCCTTCCCAGGCAGAACTAGCGGTAAAGAACCCACCTGCCAAGGCAGGAGACATAAGAGACACGGGTTCGCTCCCCGGGTTGGGAAGATCTGGAGGAAGGCGTGGCAACCCCTCCGGTACCCTTGCCAGGAGAATCCCACGGACAGAGGAGCCTGGTGGGCTACAGTGCACGGGTCACAAAGACTCGAACCTGACTGAAGCAATTTAGCACGCAAGCAGCAGCCACCACTTCTGACACCACCATGACTCAAGCCCTTATAGCATCAATCGTGGAAATGACGACACTTTGACTTGTTTTATTCCCTATCACCTATGGGATAAAGGACTTGTAAGATTCCAGCTTTACTGAGTTTTTATCAAACATTAATAGCATGGCTTTTACATACCATATACACTATTTTATAAAGTAAATGAATACAGAGGAAGCTGACACACAGCTCTGATTCTTAAATAGCTCGTTGATGTGAGAGAGTGAGAGGCATATATATTCATGACACTTTGCTCACAGATGCAGGCATACGGACCCCCTACCTGTTGTTTCAACTTTATCTCCTCTTTCCTAAACTAACCCTCAGGAGCCTTCATCAGTCTTTGCTCAGAGATCCACGTTATCTGAGTGGCAGCACTCAGGAACTAAGGGTTGAGGACATGACTGTAATGTGACAAGCACACAGCTTGTTCAAAACAAATAAGCCTGATAAAGCAGAGTGGCACTTTAAGGACCTGAGACAGAAAATATCTGCGTGAAGATAAAAGAAGAAATAGAAGATATTGTGGACTAATGATCCTCAACGTATGGTCCCTGGACCAACAGCAGCAGCAGCGTCACCTGTTAGAAATGAAAATTGACAGGCATTCCCCAGACCTACTGAATCATAAACTGTTAGCCTCCACCCTCAAAATCTGTTTACCTTCCTGTTAATTCTGATGTACACTGATGTTTCGAGAACCACTGCTATAGACTACAGTGGATAAACATGGATGCTTTCCTAATATAAACTGAAAGACTGGCATAGAGATGAGAAAAAAATAATGGAAGGACACTAGAAAGCTCAGGCTACTAAATACAACGTCTGGCAAATTCTTGGCTTTTCTGCCGGTTTCATCTCTACCGTTAGCAAAAATGGTGACAGACACTGACTGCTTCTCTGGGCTTAAAGAAGTCAGGTGTCACTGGTTAAGGGCATCTTTGATGAATTCTCAATTTATAGGAACACTAAGAAAAAAAATTAAAAGTACAGTATACAAAACCAAGAGGAACCAACCAGGAATTTTAGTATCAAAAAAAAATGGAAAGCTCAGAATAAGTGGAGGCTTGCAAAAATACTTTAAAACTTTGACGAAGGCCTTTAAAAGAGAAGAAAAGAGTGTTTCTTTGGCTAGATGACATACTGTTAGCAAGAAAATAAGAGTTACCCAAATCTAGTTCCACTTTCTCTGTCAATAATGATTTTAAATGAATGAATGAATGGGGAGTTAAGTCCAAGATGTGTGGTTTGCTATCATAAAAACACCCACCTAAATTCAGAAGCATCTTGACCAAGAACAGTGCCAAGTCAAGGTGTGTTCACTACGTCTGTGAAGATTACTGGGGCATGGAAACTGTGCCAGAAAATCTGAACTGGGAAATACTGTCCTCATTTTCAGAAAGGCAGAGAGAAGGAAAAGCCGCAGAAATTATCAACAGCAGCTTCAGACGCTGAAGGCAGGCCAGCACACTCACCAAAGCGCAGACTCTGGAGCCACACTGCCTGGGCTCAAGCGAGCTTGAGCTGTGGACCCACTGCGGAGCTTCTCTATCAGTTTCCTCATAGGAAAGTGGAAATAAAGACACACATCTCATATGACTGGTGTGGGCACGAGTGAGTACTGTGAGTTGGAACATTGCTAATAACTAGTGCTGACTGCAGTGTTGTTACTGTTACTGAATGCAAGCAAAATCACACCACAGATGACTTGTAGAGCTTAAAAACTCCAGAGGTCATCACACACACGCACACGCACGCACGCATGGTGTGGCTTCCATACGACGACCACACACACACACACACACACACGCACGGTGTGTCTTCCATACGACGAACACACACACACACACACACACACGCATGGTGTGGCTTCCATACGACGACGCACGCCAAACTGTCTTACTGAAAGGATTCCTAGCTAAGTGATGAGGGGAATTCCACAGAAGTAATGTTCAGTAAGAAATCTGACAGATTTGCATAGTATTTTTGTTACTAAGACAGAAATGGAGTGAGGATAACTAGTTCTATTCATAGCTGAGTGAATGCTCATGTGGCAAAGCGCTAATTAACAGAGTAAAACCAAAAGCTAGACCCACCACCACCATCAACCAGCCAGGCGTACGGATGAGCCTTGGCGAGTCAGCTGCCTGCAGGCCTGGCTGGTACCTTGCCTGCAACCTCTAATGAGACCCCTCAAGCCCGAATGTCTAAAAGAGGCCAGAGCGCAGGCACCCTTGAATTCCTGATTCATGAAAACTGAGGGATAACAAATGTTTCTTAAGCAAGAGGGAAAAAAATAGTCAGTGAGAGATCTAAAGGCATGTCCTCAGAACTCTGATCCCGTCTGTCTAAACTTTTCAGTGAAGACCCAGGAGACATGCGTGTTGCATCTGCAGAAAGCATAACAACATTTCAGGAAAAGCTAACGACCATAAGGATGCAGAGACCTCAGAGGCTTGAGCATTAACCCAAGGCTAACAAGATGGGCTTAATAAATATAAACACACTTGCACTTTGGTTTAGAAGACTGCTGCACAAAACACATCTGAGAAAAACTGTGTGTGTGTGAAACAGCTACTTGTGGTCATATAATCAGTTACAGAATGGATAGCCACCTCCAACCAAAAAAAAAAAAAAAAAACCCTGATACAACCTTAGGCTGACAGAACAAGTCGAGTTAATTAGCAAACTACAACTCAGCTCAGTTGGTAAAGAATCTGCCTGCAATGCAGGAGACCCAGGTTCGATCCCTGGGTCGGGAAGATCCCCTGGAGGAGGAAATGGCACCCCACTCCGGTAGTTACCTGGAGAATCCCATGGGCAGAGGAGCCTGGCGGGCTACAATCCGTGGGGTCGTAAGAGTCGGACACGACTTAGCAACTCAACCACCACCAACACAACGCACGCTACTCAGTCAGCGTCTGGAAATGGTATGAGCTTTGGGGACACACCGAGGAAAAACTGGATAAATGCGTCTAGAAAAGAAGTACAAGGCAGCGCAGGGACAAGCCCGGGGTCACGGAGACCCCAGAAGGCACACTCTAGGAAGCAACAGGTCCTCTCAACAGGGGACAGAAGAAGACACGGAAGGCAGGCTTGTGGCAGCGTTCTCAGACGTGCCAAGGGCCATCATGTGGGGCCGGCAGGGGTCTGAGTTACTCTGACGAGAGCAGGGGACAAGAGGCAGTTACCGAGGCTGCGTTCTGTTCAAGACACGAAAGAGCTTTCTAGTGCTCCAGCAGCCGAATCCTCTGCTTTAGTTTGCGCATTACCTGTGCGAGGTGGACATTTGCTGAACACGTAAAGTGGTCCTGGAAGTTCATATTTAACTTTTAAGTGTTTGCATTACTTCCCACACAAATTACTTCTCCAATGGTCTACATCCGAGTTACACGTGCAGTGCATGCTTGATCAGCGTTTGAAATGTCACCAAGAATCTAAGCACATTTAAACATCATGTAAAGACAATAAATACTAGTTTAAAACTTACTTTCTGAGAAAAAAAATTCTTCCGCCAGGCCAGAAAGTACGTAAAAAGCTGACTTTTTCTACTTTCACAAGCTCTGCATACCTCCCGGGCTGCCTTCCGCTCCTAAAAGACCATGGGCCCGCTTTGGTCACACCACCCTGAACTTCTCTGATCTTGGAGGCCAAGCAGGGCGGGACCTGGTTAGTACTTGGATGGGAGAACCCATGGTCTATCATTTGGGAAAAAAATGCAGAAGGAAGCTCCTGACCTTCAGGTCCTCCACTGTAGTTCTACTTCCTACTTCTCTTTGGGAAAACAACCAATTAAAGCATATAATACTTTAAAAAAAAAATCAGGTATATACCTTAACATTTAACTCTTAAACTAAAAGTTGGAAGTGAAGGCACCTCTTGCCCTATTTTAGTTATTATCAATTATCAGGAAAACCACTGCTACTCCCCTACAAGCCCAACTGTTGACGGTGGCTGTATGTCCAAAGCGAGAATTTTTGTGACTGCAGGAGAATCTGAAAATTAGATGGGGAAAACTTTGCCCAATATTTCTGAGAAAACGTAAAAAAGACGCCGAGAAGTTCTGAACATATACACTGCGTGGGAGTTTGCACAGTTTGAGTCACAGGTTAGCTGTTAACTGGAACTTTGGATAAGTTACTTCCTCTCTTTGAAGTTACTTCAATTTTGTTATCCATAAAATGAAGGAGGGGCATTATACTGAGTTTAAGATAACATCCATCTCTAACGTATTTTATGTACATTATCCTCTTTTAAAAAAAGAAGCCAGTATTCCTCTCCTTAGCAATAACATTTTCCTAAGGGGCAAAAGGATATGTGTAAGGCAAAGGTTGTTTTCACTCAAAGAAACATAATCAAGCTCCACGCGTCAGCGCGACTGTCTGAGCTGCGTGAGACCTTAGAAAGCGTCCTAGCCTGGTCACATCGAGCATGTCTCTTACCACGACTTTGGTGGCCTGGGCTGGTTCCCACTGCACGAGGGTGACTCCCCCACACAGCATGAAGACGGAAAGCCACTGCAGCTTGCTGAGCGTCCGGTGTAACATGAAGACGGTGCACAGCGCAGTGCAGGGGATCTTCAGCTGGTACGTCACCTGCGAACCAGACGGGGGCGCATGAGCCCGGCGGGCGCCAGACTCCGCGGCAAAGCTATCGGGTATCGGTAACGGCTGAGAAGAACATCTGACAGTGAGAGAAGGGGTGAATAAAAATGCCGCCACCGTAACACATGCCTTCTAAAGACTGCACCTCTCATCACCACCCACCTGGTACACCGCCGCATCCAGGTTGCTAAGGGCTAGGAAGGCCATGTTGTTCTGGACGGCGTACACCAAGGAAGGCACGCTCAGCTTCATCAGCTCCTTGGGGCTCCCCAAGACATTCTCTCTTAAGGATGCCTTGAATCTACCCAGATTACCAGTTTCTCTTTGAAAACAAAAAGGGGAAAGGCGCTGCGGTGAGGAAGAAAATGAAAGGTCATCCTATTCGATACCATCACAGGTAGGGTAGCGACAATGCGCTAAGTTCACTGATAGAATTTAGCAAACTTAAGTCTATTTTTAGAATTTTTGACTAACTTTCGGTTTATTAAAAGAAATATACCAACAATATGTAAAAAACAATGACAGTTTCTATTTGTGAAAATATGGCAACTTGGTTTACCATCATCCACCTCTGGTCAAAGCTCCAGGGGCTTCTGAGTACATGAAGTTATTAGATAACAGGAAACCAGAACTGCTGATATTACCCATAAAAAATCAATCCCTGCCACTTTCTGCCATTACATCAACTTTACCCTGATTAGTTTTTAGATTAATCAGACTGCATATCCATTTAAAACAATTTTTAGTTACAATAGATTTAAATTGCAAACAAAAGAAAAAAGCCTTAGTACTTAAAGAAGTTACTTGAGATTAATTTATAAATTTTGACCTGCATCACTCAATGAGATAGGAAGAGGAACTGAGTGATGTAGGTCAATATTATTTGTAAACTAATTCAGTGTTTGTGCAATATGGTGGACAATAAATCTTTAGATAAGCATATTCCCATAAAACTCAAGTATTTATCTATATAACTTGGCAGGAAATCTGAATAATTAATACCAGTAAAGGTAAACTATCTACAATGTACATAAAGTTCACTACTGCATATTGATTAATGCATGCTCTTAAGTATTCTTATTTTTCTGCAGGAGGAACTATTAATAGCTAATCTGACTCATACTTTCCCCTGCTATAAATCAGCTCATTTATTCCCTCAAAATACATATCAAAGAATAGTTTTATAAGCATCAACACCAAAAAATGCTACATCAAAAGGCTCCTAACTACAGCTCAAAATGTCCTTAAGAGGACCATAATGCTGCATTGGGAAGACTAATCTATGTCAACTCACAATGAGCCTTCAAATTTTCAGTTAACATATTAGAATCAACAGTCACTAACTGGGTATTTTAGACTAAATAGGGCAAAAATGATTACCCAGGTTCTGAGGGGGAAGCAAAAAGTCCATAATGTTGAACTGACTACCCATGCCTTTTCACCATAGAACACGCCAGCACCCAAGAAAATATTTAAGACAGGAAAGTCGGCCTGGACCACAGAAACACAAGATGTCCTTAGTTATAGACTGTCTGCTGCCAAATTCAATACACTCCACACCACAGTGGGAAATCCTTATGCTGAAGAGTAACATACACTCCACACCACAGTGGGAAATCCTTATGCTGAAGAGTAACATACACTCCACACCACAGTGGGAAATCCTTATGCTGAAGAGTAACATACACTCCACACCACAGTGGGAAATCCTTATGCTGAAGATAACATACACTCCACACCACAGTGGGAAATCCTTATGCTGAGATCTACACACACACACACACATACACACAGCTAGAGGGAGATGACAAAAGCCATCCAGAAGAGGAGAGAATTCAAGAAAGATGACTGCACTGGGAAAATCCACATAGGAGAGATTTCCAAACACCTGAAGTTTGGCCCTTTAAACCTTCAACATTCTTTTTTTTTTTTTTTTAAACACAAATCTATAATGTTCTATATAATTCTCCACATCTTAAAAGAGTATAAAGAAAAATTTCTCAAATTTTCCCTCAGTTATAAAACTGAAGATAAAAAACGATTAAAAAGAATCAGAGGTCCAACTCAAAGAACCATTTTAACAGGTGATACATTAGAAAACATAATTGAACATTTTGTCATAATTCTAAGAAGCACCTTATGATGGAAGGAACAGAAATCTTACAGAACACTGCTTTCACTGAACCATTAACTTTATGTCCTTCCGAAATACTTACTTTTCTACTGATGCATCTTCAGAGTGGTTCCCTAAGGAACTCCTGAGAGGTACCAGTTTGTACCCATCTTTTATGTTCTACTTCCTTTCATGTCTACTTATCTCCCACATAGGACTCTGCAAGCTCTAGTTTAATGGCTATTTATCCCTCCTCTAATCCCCAGCTATGGTCAACGCCACCCCACGTCCACTCCACAGAGATACTCTAATCCCTCAATAGTATCAAGTGAACTCCTGGCCATCCAGAGCTCAGCGCTGGCCTGTTCATCACTAACTCTCCTGCTCTGCACGAATATGGGCTGCGTACGGATCTGACTGCGTCTCCTACGAACCACCACGCCTCTGCAACGGGAATCAGGGCTGCCGTGGCACCTCTTCTCCATGTCACTTCTTCTTACCACTTCTGCATTTCTCAGCTTTCACATCAAAAGAAGGGCCTGTGAGACATCACTGGTCAGTCTGAATACTCCACTCCTTCAACATGGCAAACCAGCAGAGTGTGGTGTAGTGTGTCCAGATTAACCTCCAGGTCTGTGGCTCCTGATTAGATCCTTTTTATTGGATCTTTTTCCTTGGATGCTTCTTCATTGCCAAGAAGGCTTCAGTATCTTTTTCTGGTTTCTTCTCTAATGCACATATTGGAGAAGCCAAGGTCTACCAGAATGCTATCAGAGGAAAGCTCAAGCTTCACCACAGGATTATATCAACATTATGTAATTATAACAAGACATTTGGAAATAAGTTACAAAAAAATAGCAGCGATTGCTAGAAGAACTTGTAAAAGAAAACAAAAGCTCAAGAATAATTAATGACATTGTATAGTAAAATAAAGGTCCGTATAGTCAAAGCTGTGATTTTTCCAGTAGTCACGTACAAATTTGAGAGTTGGACCATAAAGAAGGCTGAGCGCTAAAGGACTGATGCTTTCAAACTGTGGTGCTGCAGAAGACTCTTAAGAGTCCCCTGGACTGCAAGGAGATCAACCCTGAATATGCACTGGAAGGACTGATGCTGAAGCTCCAATACCTTGGCCACTTGATGCAAAGAGCTGACTCACTGAAAAAGACCCTGATGCTGGGTAAGACTGAAAGCAAAAGGAGAAGAGGGTGGCAGAGGATGAGATAGTTAAGAGAGCATCGCTGACTCAACGGACATGAGTCTGAGCGAACGTCCAGAGATAGTGAAGGACAGGAAAGCCTGGCGTGCTGCATTCCATCGGGTCATGAAGAGTTAGACACCGCTTAGCAACTGAACAATAGTAGAATAAAAAGATACAGGAGGTATAGCAAAGAATATATGGGAATCTTAACACACAAAGTTGTAAAGAGGTAAATTATTTCAGTATGAGATTAAATCTTGCTTAATTTTAACGTATTAAGAAAACAGCTCCAAAACTTATGGTTTTACTCATGAAAGTTAAAATATATATACACCAATGTATCTTCCAGAAAACACTATTAATCATCTATCCTTTTGTTTTACTGTTAAGCAGACAAAGATAAATGATCAATTTTAAATATACTACAGCCTTGAATATACTAGTGAAAGGAACACATAAAAAACAAAGCCCATTTTTTCTTCCATTTTTCCTGGAATTTTCTTGGAAATCAAATCCCATGCACTTTAATGAGTACATTTTGTTAAAAACAAATTTATTGAATTTAATTATATAAATGACATTGTGAGATAAGAAAAAGCATGTCTAAAATCAAAAAGCATATTTAAATATATATATATATAGCCTGTCCCATTATATTTACTGTTTGATTTTTATCACTGGAAAAGAATCTATGTTCAATCTCTTTGTTACCTGAAGAAATGCTGAAGCTCCGTGTTGATTGTAGACAGATTCTGCTGCCGCCTACCCCCCTAGATTTCCTACCAACCGGCTGAAACCAGTTCTTTCTGATCTATGTTTGGTCAAAAGTAGGTCTCATTCTTCCAGCTCCTGATCTGACGAGAACTACTAGGAGACCTAAAATCCTCGGCTAGGTTACCAAGGCACTGTGCAAAATGGAATAATGATACAGCACAAGTTACTCATGAGCTTAAGAAATTTCAGTTTTGCTTACAAATTTCTTATCTGCAAAGTTAATCTTCATTCATTATTCTAGGTAATACTGTGAAATAGTAAAATAATTTTCTCCAGTCTTATAGGGATAAGTAGTTCAAAGATTTAAGATGCATTTATTACTAGACACACCCAAAGTAATATGTATATTTACACATCCTTCAGGGTTTCTTTAGTCTTTACAGGCTGTGGTGGACAGCAAATAACAAAAAGCTGACTTTGTTCTAAGATAATGTGACAATGTTTGCACTTCCTTTTTCGTATCACAAATGACAGGTGTAAATCAAAAGTGTTAATTTTAATAGCTATGACAGAGTTTAGTAAAGCTAACTAGCAATTTTCCTGTGAATTGTTGTAGTAATTATTTTATGAACCTAAAACATTTTTACATGTATTTGTTTTATGTTTCAACTGGATCATAACTTAGAAATCAATAACTTCACATTCAAATACTTGCTTTTGCATCAGACTGCTAAGCTGCTCCCCTCTCCACAAAATAGGATGTCTGTTTCCTTTACCACATGAGAGTGGTCTGACACAACTCATACATATGCACAACACTGTGCATTAAAAGATAATTATTGCGTCTTTGTTTTACAGTTGCAGAAGGCTACATACAATCCAAATATCCATCAATAGAAACTGGTCTATATAATACATCTGTATAATAGAAAACCACACAGCTCTTAAAAATAATGAAGAGTTCTATGTATGGACATGGAACCATCTCTAAGATAAAACATTTACGTGGAAAAAAGTTAAAAAGCAAAGCACAGTGTAAACTTTGTATGCACACAAAATTACAAGCATTGTACATACATACATGTACATGCATTTTAGTTACACGCACTAAAATTCCCCAATCAGACCATGTAAACCTTAAACCTTATTTATCAAAGTAAGGTACCACCCATCAATTCTCCCCCTCAGTCCCCATTTTTTTTGCACTTCTAATTTATGATACAAACAAGTATAATTTCATATTCCAAAAATTACTGAAACTTAAAAGTAAAATCAAACAAAGATGGTGGAAAACTCCAAAATTAATTACAAACAAACAAACCAAAAAGAAAAAACAAACCTGCCAGTTTTTTTCATGAATACCAAAATAACACTGATGGAGAAAAACAGAAGTAACCCAAGTATTCTAAAATGCAGCCTTTTTACTGTACGGTCCAAAACTAAGCGCAAAAAGAACTGCATACAAATACTGAACTTTAGTTAGTAGGCTTGCTTTTCCAAGGTTAGAAATTCTGAATCTACTTATTATGTATTCTAGGACTGAGCAAATAAGTAAATATCTTTAAGATAACGAAAGCCAAACTTACCCTCATTGGAAAAGAAAATACAGAAAAGGGTTAGAAATTCTGAATCTACTTATTATGTATTCTAGGACTGAGCAAATAAGTAACTATCTTTAAGATAATGAAAGCCAAACTTACCATCATTGGAAAAGAAAATACAGAAAAGGGGAAAGTTGTAATGAACCCTGTGGTACTGGGTCAGAATTACAGGTATCAACAATACTGAACTCATAGTTACATACACAGACATACAGAGACAGAGTAACAGATACATTCAACACAGGCTACCCAGCTCTGGTTACTGAAAGGGCCCAGAAGTAATGATATCCCTCCGGTACCAATGTGCACATCATGCATCCAGATTCTGGTTTCTAGATACCATTCTTGTAAAAAGGAAAGGTTTCCTAGAGAAATATATGATTTCAGGATTGGTGCAGGGAACGCACCCTTTGTTATGCTAAAAGAAACTACTCAAAAGATTGGTAAGAATATGAGAGACAGAAGAAGGAAAAAAAGACAAAAAAAAAAAACAAAAACAAAAAACGGGGAAGCTTGAAGATGATCCCACTGTCCAAATCTGGACAGTGTGAGCACAGAAATAAATAGTGATGATAATGGATTCCAGCCATCAGAATAAAATAATCCACGAATCTCCCTGAGAGGGAGAGGTGGATGGAGGGAGTGGAGGACAGAGAGAAGGAAAAGCGTCTTAGAGTAGAATGTGTGCGTGTGTTAGCTGCTCAATCGTTTCCACCTCTTACGCGACCCCGTGGGCCGCAGCCCGCCAGGCTCCTCCGTCCGTGGGATCTCCAGGCAAGATACTGCAGTGGGTTGCCTTCCTCTCCTCCAGGGGATCTTCCCGACCCAGGAATCGCACCTGGGTCTCCTGCATGGCAGGCGGACTCTTTACTGTCTGAGCCACCACGGGAGACCCTTAGAGTAGAAGACCAACCAGTCCACGTGTAGAGAGTGTTGGAACTGGGAAATTACCATTTGGAAACATCAAATCAAAAAATGAAGAGAAAGAGGACATTTGCCTAGTTTCAAAGTCTCTCTCCATAAGATGCTTATAGTCACAAAGAGAAAGCTGGTGACTTTATGTGGAGAAACCTAGCGGGCACTACCTTAATCAAGAAATGCAAGTTGAATCACCAGTAATGGGAGACAGACACCACGTGCTTCTTGACAAGCCGCACTGGGGAGTGTCACTTCTGTGATGTTCCTGCCCAAAAGCCTGATCTGACAAAGCGTTCGGCAAACAGACTGAGGGATATTCTACAAAGCAAACGGGCTGTGCCCTTCAACAGTGGCAAAGACACAAGAAAAAGACAGCAGGCGTCTCGGGTTACAGGCAGCTAGAGATAAAACCAAAGTGTGATTGTTTTACTATTAAAGGACACCAGTGGGCAACTGGCAAAACTACCTACGGTCTGTGAATCAGGTAACAGTACCACGTCAGTGCTAATGCCTCAAATTTGATATATGTGGGTACGCAAGAGAATGTTATGCTTTTTAGAAAGTATGTGCTGAAGAATTTAGGGACAAGAGCATCTCATGTAAAACTTGCTCTCAAACAGTTCATAGAAACTTTATACACACATACAAATGCACAGAAATCAAGAATATGATCAAACACACATGGTAAAATGTTAACCTTTGGAAATCAAAACTTAAAAAATAAAATTACTGAGGTGTCTAACAATGCTACTACTAAATGCTTGTCTTTGCCCTGGCTAATCACTTTACAGCTCAATTATTTCATTGTTCTAAAAGACTTATAATCAGAAAAGTGAAAATCAGGGAGCTTTCTAATGCTGTCACTGCCAGTCACTTTCTGGGGATCTTTGGCAAATTAAACTTCCCTCAGCCTTGGACTTCTCCTTACAGAAGATGAAATGACACCCAAGGCTAAAACAGCGGCACAAGCGTCCAACGAAAATAAGCTGCGTTTGCCTGCGCGTCTCCCGCACCTGTTCCTAAGGGGAGGATGTTTCCTCAACAGCTTCGCTCTCGGGCAGCCCGCCCCTCTCAACAGCAGCGGTCCTGCCTGTCTGAGGACAGCAACTGCAGCGGCTGCGATCTTAGAAAGGAGGCTTGGCACGTCACACGGCGCGCCCGGCTGCGATCCACAGCACTCAGAGTGCGGTCACATGCAAATCGGGTTTTCAAAAATTCATTTTTTCACAACAGACCCCCAAAGAAGCATTGTTCTTTGGTTTTTCTAAGGAAATTTCAACTTATTATATATTATAGCAATAGTGATGAAGTGCTGGCTAGTGTTCCTTTGTGCCAGAAAGTGGTGTGTGCCTTGTGGAGAAAACACGCGTTAGACAAGCTTTATCCAGGCGGGAGCTGCAGCGCCGCTGGCCCCGAGTTCAGTGCTAATAAGCCAGCAATACATATTAAATGGGTGTCTTTAAACAGAAACAAGGTCCTGTGGTGACCGGCTGGTGAAAATGTTGTGCCAGAGGCTCACATCTGCTCCTCTAGGAGCAAGTTCAGGAATCACTAACTCAGTGTTCGTGGAACTACCGAGATAGCAGGAACCAACTGTTCGCCAAAGCCATCACCAGGCCTGTCGCCTCTCCTCTGAGAAGCGGGAGCTGCTCTTCATCAGTCAGGCGGCATGCCCACAATCCTGGGCTCTGAGAAGCGTCCTTACCCCCAACTCCCACACCCTCCTCGTCCACGCTCCTCAAAGGGGTCACGCCTTCTGAGTCCCTGGCTTCACCCTTCTGGTGATTTCCTAATGCACTTGAGAGAAAGCCTGGACTCCTCGACAGGCCCACAGTTCCTCTCGACACCCTGCCCGCCTCTCCGCTTCCTGTCAGCACCCCTCCCCTCTCACAGCTCTCCAGACGTGGTCTCTGCTTGTTCTCTAACACGCTGATCTCTTTGCCTTCTCTCTGCCCCTTTCCTGCCCATCTTCTGCTCGATCTTCAGGTCTGTGTTAATATAACTTCCTCATATTCAAATAGAGACCCCCCCCCTCTTATTTACAGCATCCTCCATTTATCCTCTGGTGGCTCAGCAGTAAAGTAGGAGACCTGGGTTCGATCCCTGGGTCTGGAAGATCCCCTGGAGAAGGAAACGGCAGCCCACTCCAGGACTCTTGCCTGAGAAGTCCCATGGACAGAGGAGCCTGGCGGGCTGCAGTCCATTGGGCTGCAAAGAGCTGGACTCGACTCAGCGACTATGCAACAAACTACGTAGCCTCCTAACACCACCCACTGATTATTCACCTGCTTAACATCTAGCTCTCCACCAGACTCGAGCTCCATGCGGACAGAATAGGTCTTTTTAATTTGCAGCTATATTTCTTACATCCTGAAAAGTGCTGAGCAAATAACTGGATAAAAGAATGAACCTGACTGTCGCACTACATCTTTTTAGCAGTATATTGAAACAAAGCATGACTATGTTTAAATGTTTGTTTGGGACTTCCCTAGTGGTCCAGTGGCTGGGACTCTGCCTTCCAATGCAGGGGGCGAGGGTTCCATCCCTGGTCAGGGAGCTAAGACCCCACATGCCTCCCGGAAGCATAAACATAGAAACAAACCAAAAAAAAAAGAAACAAAACAGAGGCAATATTGTAACAACTTCAACTTTAAAAAAGCCAAAACATAAAACAGAAGCAATATTGTAGCAAATTCAATAAAGACTTTAAAAATAGTCAACATCCAAAAAAAACTTAGAAAAAAATGTTTGAAGGTAGTGAACCACAGATTATTTGGACAAGGCTGAGACACATTTCTAAGTGAACTTAATTATAAGCAAGACGTTAAGAACTTTTAAGAACTCTCCTGAGTCTCTGCCCCCATCTCCACACAGTATAAAATGACATGTACTTACTTTAACAATCAGCCAAGACCAAGCATACTGCCGAGCAAAGAGCATTAGTCGAGAGGCCATCCTAAGCAAGAAGGGCAAGCTTGGCACAGGTCAGAAACAAGTGAGGCTCTGGGGTTATCAACTCAAACAAGTTATTGCCCTTTAACAGAGCGTAAAGAGTGGGAAGAAGTGAATAAGCTTTTACCTCCTTTAAGTTTTTTCCATTGAAATGGTAGTTCACTCTTCTCCTTTTCTGTCATTATCTAAAACTTTCCAATCAAAATTTAGTATTATCTAATTTTTACATTAACTTTATTTTTTTGGAACATAGGGAAAATGTATTAATCATGAAGATCTAACTTATCTTTTTTCGTCTCAGAAGAGTCTCCAAGTTCTAAATCTTAAGTTATTTCTAACATAATTCTCTCACATTCTCCCACGATATCCTGAAATCGTCATCCTTTCTCTCAGATGATAGTGTCGCTTCTACTTTGAAAACAAAGTAAAAAAAGTCCAATGTCATGTTTTTAGCTTTAAAAAAGGAATTAGTTTAACATCATGTGGTAGAGCATTTTCAAACAATATAAGGTCAAAATTATGAAATCAATTTCTTATGTATACCAACAAATCAATTCCTAAAATTTCTGAGTAACAAGTATCTTCTGATATTTAGAAGTCTCTCTATCACAGCAAATAAAGCACTGACACCCAACCTGGCTTTTTTTGGACAAACTACTTAACATCCTATCTGCCTTTGATTCACTTTTTTAAAATTGACGATTTTAATATGTGTATAAAGAAATTACAGCATAGAGAATATCTGGAAAGTCTCCTTTGCAAACTTCACGCAACTGTACCGAAAAGACAAATATAAAGCTGCAGGCGCTTTCATGTGCTCCAGCTCGTAACTGGCCAGTCACAGCCCGGCCGTCTATCTTACTCATCTTTTCCATATTCCAAACTGCTTTGGGGGAACCGTTATGAGCTAGGGTCTTTCAAGATCTAGAATCAACCTGCAGCATTTTCACTGGGTTTGTTTCCCACACAGCTCTGATTTCGTTTCATTAGCGACTGTCTCATGACGTATTGCTGAATAAGCTGAACAAGTAATACACAGTGTCCTTTCATTTCATTCTGTAGCTATCAGCCTGTGACCTAACATCGTAAGACAATTCTTTCACTATTTTACCATTCCAAGAAATTAACGTTTTCACAGATGCCCTCTTTATTTGCTCCAAGAAATTCTGTCCTACCAACGTGTTTTGTATAACCACATAATGTGCCAACATGTTTCTCATTAAAAATTACGTTTGCTTTAAAATCCAGTAATTTCAAATTCACTTCATTTCTTTCATGCTTTGTAATTTTTTTTCCAGTGTTTTTTCCCACTTGGAAACTCCTTGTGTTTTAAGTGATTTTTCTTCGCAGTCAAACTCTTGTTAGCCATGTCATGTCAAATGCCAGCCATGAAAACGCTGCATCATAATTCTTTACTTTTTCTCTGATTGTCCCTGGTCTTGTGAACTCTGCAGGCAATGTTTATAAAGAGGCGCTACATTATCCTGGGCTTCCCTGGGCTCAGCTGGCAAAGAATCCGCCTGCACTGCGGGAGCCCTGGGTTCAAGCCCTGGGTTGGGAAGATCCCCTGGAGGCAGGAACGGTACCCACTCCAGTGTTCTGGCCTGGAGAGTCCGGGGAGTCTGTAGTCCACAGGATCGCAGAGTCGGACACGCTGAGTGGCTTTCACTCCAGTATCCTGGGACACAGACAGCCATCTGGCTACTGAGGATGATGACAGTGAAGGACAATATTTGGGTTTCCACAGTTGATTCAACACCATTATCTAACTTATCTGGTGAATTCTTGGAAACTTTTCTGCTTTTATATTAATTTCAAAGAAAGTTTCCACAAAACAAACTTCAGCTGACCATACCCATAACACCGAATAGCTTAAGAATAAGAAATACTACACGGCGAGTGACGCAAAGCTGGGAGAGCATCAAAATAAGACAAAAAGTCTCTGCAGTGGGTTGGCAGGACACTAGCCCAACTGCTGAGCTAAACCAAAGGCTTCACTGCTTTTTAACAAATTCTTAACAGTTACAAAACAACTGAACCATAATTTGATCTTACAGCTTTAAATAGCAGATAACATGCTTAACAGTCCTATTTCATTCCTGGGTCATAATTTTTTCTCCCTAAGGAAGCTGGGGGATAAGGAGAAGAAATGTGCTCCCTATGTCTCTTTTCCACTATCTCCATTTTTGTATTAAAAGAAGTTAAGCCATAAGATTTTTACTAATTTATTTACTCCTAAATTGGTTGTTGTTCTGGCATTTCAAATATAGAGATGCTTGCCTCTGGAACATTGCCTTTTTAAAGATACAATAAGGCCTCTCCTTTACCTGACATTCTCCAGAAGAGTGGAAGCCAAATTTCCTTAAAAATGGATCTTGTTAAGTAAAAAACTGTAAGGGTCTGAGATTTTAACCTATTTGCAACCCAACAAGTTAGCTCTGCCTGTAAGACAAATCTCAGACACAGATTTTCTATCAGAGCTTTCCACCATCTAGCCTCAATTATTTTCCTGTTCTTTTCTCCCTCTCCACACCATTTTTAAAGATTTTTTTCAGATGGATTATTTGTAATCATGCATGTGTTTTCTAGTATATTCTGTCTCTTCCACTAAACCTAAATTTGAAGCAAGCAGGAACCATATGTTTCATTCATACCATAACATCCATTTCATTTATACCGTATCTATTTCATATCAAACCAAGTCTAGTGCTGTGGTGTATCGCTCAGTCCTGTCCAACCCTGCAACCTCGTGGACTGTAGCCCACCAGGCCCCTCTGTCCATGGGATTTCCCGGGCAAGAATACTGGAGTGGGTTGCCATTTCCTTCTCCAGTCTATTTCTATATCCAGCACCTATTATAAAACTGTCGCACAGAAATCACTTAATAAATATCTGTTAAATGAAATTTAAAGTGTTTAAATGTAATTTAAACCTACACACATGCTATTCTTCACTGCCTCCTACGCTCAGCAGCCTACATCTTGAGGCCGATCCGCATCACTTGTCCACATGACCCAGGTGGGTCCTCATCTCGTTCATCTTTCCCAAGTGTGGGAATTCCCAGGGGATCCAGTGGCTAAGGCTCTGGGCGCCCAATGTGGGGGCCTGGTCGATCCCTGGTCAGGGAACTAGATCCCACATGCCACAACCAAGACCCGGCAGAGCCAAATAAGTAAATTTTTTTTAAAAAAGGCTAAAAAAAATCTTTTCAAGTAACTTCCTACCAGCTTTTAATTCTCACAGCTCTATTTTCTCCAGTAAAAAACTGAAGAACTATACAACGAACCCGAAGCACGCCTTCTCGTCTGCCTCCCTTTCCTCTGTCCTGCGTTCCTGTTTGCTCTCGTCCACAGCCTGTGGCTGTTCTCCTCTATCTTGAGTGGACTCTTACCCCTGGTTTTATAGACACAGTGTCCAGAACTTCCCTTTGCACAGGTGGTGAGAAAGTCACCTGATTTTTATTAGACTTAAAACATTCCAGCCTGTGAATATAACGTGGGAAATGAAAACGGACAACAAAAAATTGCTGGGCTTATGGGCAGCACTGAAGACTTAAAATGTGAACTTTAAAAAAAGAAAAAGAAAGAGAGAAACTGAAGCTTAGGAGAAGAGGAGAAGCTAAGGAATATATGGAAAGTAATAATCCCAACGAGTCTAGGACTAAAATTAGGTCTGTATCAACCCTGTCTTCTATTTCAGCCCTGCCAAAACAACTTTCACCCACTGTGACTGATCCAAAGCCCCCAGGGCTGCCCACATTAACAGCATGATACTGAGGAATTATCGTACTTACCCAAAGAAGGTATAAAGACCAAACGAGGGGACTAATGAAAAGCACTTAGAACAGTGTCACTTCACACAGAGAAGACTAAAGAAGTGCTAACTATTACGATCGCTTTATTCCTCTATAACAGACGCCAGCACGTTCTCTGTAAGAACCAAATGGTAAACAGTTTACGCCGTGTGAGCCACACAATCTGTGTTCCAACAAAAACAAGCAGCAGCCTGGGTTAACCGGTGGCCCGGTCAGCCGGCCCCGCCTGCTCTGTGGTGGAGTTTCCAGCTGTGGCCCCACCGGTGTTTGGGGCTGGAGACGCCTTTGTTACGGATTGCTGTCCCGGGGACACGGCATCGCGGGATGTCTATCAGCTCCTGGACCTCCACCCGCTTGAGGTAAGGAGCATCCCCCAAGTTGGGTCAACCAAAATACCACCTCCTGGGGAGCAAAAATGCCCTGAGCCGGGAAAGCCTGCTCTAGAGCAATCAAACATATGATATAGCTTGAATTTTCTAATAAAGAACGTAACTGAGTAAAAAAGTAATAACTGAACACACCAGAACGTGTTTATACTCACCTAGCTAAGATGCCCACGCTGAGCAGTAACTTGATCACCTCTGTGATGCACACGGCAGTGGTTGAAAAGTAGAGCTCTCCGTCTGACGTCCTTGTGTACCTTAAAGCCACGGTGTAGGCGGCGGCCACCAGCGTCATCACTGCCAAGCAGTACAGCTTGAACAATAAATTGACATTTTCTGGAAAATATGTGCAAAGATATTATTTAATAGACAACATTACATATATAAAAGCTAATCAGTGTTATACTTCAAGATGCTTTCCAATTTCGAGCACAAAATACATTTAAATTTTTTTTTCCCCAAAACAATGCTCTCAACCACATGAAAAGACAGACACAGGCACGCAGTACACAGCGGACTGTCGGTCCCAACTGGCCAGGCTCAGGGCTTGCTCCTGGGGAGGGCTCAACCGCAGGGTTGTCTGGCTTCACTAACTGCAGTTTAGGAGGCTACAAATTACATGCTTTATGTACCTTTATAGCTCACACTTGGGAAAGCGACACATGATGGCAGGATAAAAACAATAGCGTGCATGCTAAACAGGAAGAAAATGAAAGGAATAAGGGAATGATAAAATAATACAGATTTTTATAATATAAACTACATCCAGCCTCTCATTTTACGGCATTATATGAAAGATAACTCATCACACACACACACACACAAAAGAGAGTATGAAGAATGAAGTTCTGTAAAACCTGACATCCAGGAAATATACACAACCAGTGAACACTCAATTTAAGAACTTGTACGTATATCTGAGCATCAGCCATCACGCGGGCACCAAGGCCGGTCCCCCAACTTCAGGAAAACCACAGGCGCTGAGGAGCGAGGCCTCCCTCAGCGCTCCCAGCCCTGTCCTGAGACAGCCAGCACCCAATACTCAAACTGTTTCTGCTTTTTTACCCACTTCATACTTCCCTCATCCCCAGCTTTATTCAACCTTCTTTCAAAAGTCTTCAGGCACATGTTAAACAGGGATCAGCAAGTTTTTTTCTATAAGGGCCAACAGTAAATATTTTAGGTTTTTTAGGCCAGGAGGCATAATTAAGGATATCATGTAGGTACTTAGGTGACAAGAGAGAAAACATATTTTCACATTTAATTTATATTTAATTGGAAAAATTCAAAACATAATAATAATTGAGTACAAGGCTTTATTGTATTGAGAAGACGGGAATTCTAGGGGTGAAGGTGGAGGCAGGTAACATTTTGCTTCACTGGTCTTCAAAGTTGCTGTTCCATCAGATCAGCTGCAAACGTTCATCTGTAAAAACCATTCTTAGCTCACAGGTCATGCAAAAACAAGTCATAGGCTGGGTTTGACCAATGGGCCACACTTTGACAACCTGGGTTAAGAACCAGAGGGAAGAGGTTGCTCTGGGCTGCTACTATAACTACATTACATCTACGCATGCTTCTTAACCACTCTGGAAGCCTAACCACAGTACAAAGGTGACTTGCACAGGAAAATAAGTTTCAAACAAATCATCTTTATATGGTAAGGTGGAAACTTACTAGGAAAACAGGTTCTTCAATATAAATAATTTTCCCTGGGTGAATTAAAGAACTGTTTGGAAAATTCAGGCAGATGTTTAAAAGTACATTAGGTCTTAACTAAAAAGTTGGATGGCAGAACAGAAAAAAATAGAGCTTATCTCTGCCTAAAGTTTCAATCGATCTTGAGGACCCAGAAAGCAATGTTAATGTAAAAGAGATCGAAGGGGATCACTGTAACACTTCACTTGCCCTAAGACTCTCCTACACAAGGAGGAAGTGTAAGACAAAAAATAAACAGCAGTACAGGAGAAACCATTCCCCATCTTCTTGATCAGGGGTGAACAAAGTACATTTCCTCTCATTTTTCTGTGATCTGAAACCTGAGAATAGGTTTATATTTTTTAATGGTTGGGAAAAAGTTTTTAAATAACCTTTTGTGATATATGAAAGCTATATGAAATTCAAATTACAGTGTCACAAAAAAAGTTTTATTAGAACATACTTATGTTCTTTGTTTCCGAATTATTTATGGCTTTTTTTTTTGCCCTGCAACAGCAGAATGAGTAGTTATGACAGAGACCATCAGCCATTAACAGAAAAAGTTTACCAACCCACATGTCCTAAATTATCAATACTTTCATAAATAAGAGGTTAGGACTGCTAAACTAAAAGTTATGTCAGCGATTATACAGGTTCCTGATTCCAAAACAACAAAATGAATGGTTAAAATTTTGAAAATACACCTATTAGCATAGTGATTAAATGGGAATATATATGATATTCCTGAAAATAACTACTGATTAAATAAAAGAGCAAGCAAATAAGTTTAGACATCTGTATAATGAAAGCGCAGTTATTAGCAATTTTAGTTTGTTTCAAGGTAATATCACAAGTCCATACAAGGACTTCCCTGGCGGTCCAATGGTTAAAACTCCTGAGCTTCACTGCAGGGGGCAGAGATTCAATAGATTCAATAGTCGAGGACTAAGATCCGTGCGGTGGCAAAAAGTCCACAGCTCAGCTGCGTTGTTGAGTGGGCACAGTGGCACATCGGCACTGTTTCCTCCTCTCAAAGCTCCCATCAGCTCCCACACAACCTCTGTTTTATGTGTAGAATCCCACCACCCCGCCCCGCAAAGAAATTTACAATCTGGAGTTGTATATTTTTCTCAGCTATAGTTGACTCTATTTTAGAGTGAACATTATTTGTAACACCTGAGAAGGTGAAAATTAGGAAGTCCCAGAAATAAATAAATTCTTTGTGAATATCAGGAAGTTCGGGATTCCAATTTTGTATTACACAGTTCTAGCGGACATGTAAGATTTATCACACGACCCAGGCACAACAAATACGTATTGGCAATAAGCCTAAATCTGTAAACTGAGCGACTATTTCAGATGATTTGACTTAGGTAATTCTGTAATTTGCCTTCATCATTCATCTTGCTAATTTCATTTTTAGGTCAATTATCAAAATAATTCTACTTTTTCGCTTTATTTCGGGTGTTGCTATAAAAGACTCTTAAAGGTGGGCTCATCTCAAATGCGAGCAGCATAAGCAACTGCAGAGAATGCCCCTGAGCAGGGCTTGAAAGATAAACGTGGCCTCCCCAACCAGGAAAATAATCCGCCTCCCACGCAAAAAGCTATTCAAATATTTGTTCCACGTATGTTCTGGGGTGAAGCCAAGAGCTCTATGGAGGAAATGTGGAGAAAAATCCGGGTGTTGCCCAGCCTCTCGTAGCTTCACCATTCAGAAACTCAACCCCGGTTTTAACTTACCCCATTCGGCAAAGCAAAGGAGCTGCAGTTAGTGATACTCAGACTCGGGCAAAGGCAACTACTCCTCAAGCACGATTACTCTAATGAGCTGTCCCTGGGAAGGGGCAAGGCGGGGGCGGAGGATGCGTACCGCCCTCCGCACAACCTGTTCAAGTGTCCTTCCACCACACAGCAGTCTCAGGAGCAACTGCTAACCACGGCTTTCCCCGTCCCGCCCCACGGCTGCGCTCCTGCCCGGAGGATGTTTCCCGCGTCTGTTGGGCGGACCGGCCGCGGCTTCGGTTCCGCACGCAGAGCATGCCCTGAGGGCTCCGCGCGTCCTAGCGTGGCAGGCGCCGCGGCGACCCCGGCCCGCCCCGAGCCCGCCCCGCCTCCCGCCGGGGGATGCGGCTCCAGCCGGGCCCGGCGCCCCGACCCCGCGCCCGGGGGCTACAGCCCGGGCCCGGCGCCCCGACCCCGCGCCCGGGGGCTACAGCCCGGGCCTGTCTGAATTCTGTCCCCACCCCCTCGTCCAGGCAGGCGCGGCCTCCGCCGCCCGACCGGCTGGCGCTGAGCCCGCCCCCGGGAAGGCAGCCGCAGGGGAGGCTGGCGGGCCCGCGCCGCCCTGACCGGCGGCAGCGCGCGCTCAGCCCGGGAGCCGCTCAGCACAGACCCCGCTCCCCGACGCCCGGGCCTACGCGCCGCAGACCCGAGCCCGCGGGCGCGGAGGGTGCTCCCCGCAGACAGACGCAGGCAAGCGCCGAGGCTGGCTCTGCAGAGCGCCCGCGGCCCGGCCTCACCTCTCGGGGCGGCCATGGCTCCCCGACCGCGCCGCGCGGAACTGACCCGCCAGCCCTCCGCGCGCGCCGAGGGCGCCCGGGACCGCCTCCCGCGGTCATAGAGACGAGGCCGCGCGGCCTAGAGCGCCTCGCCGCCGGCCGGCCGCGGGCTCCCGCCCAGCCAAGCACCCGGGCTAGGGTCACGAACCCGACCGCCGCAGGGAAGGGGCGGACCCGGATGGAGAGGAGACCGCGCCGCCCAGTTTCTGTGGACAGGCGCGTAGAACTCGGTTCGCGGCGGCCTCCTGTAAACTACAACTCCCGGCCGGCCAAGGGGCTGCGCCGCGAGCGCCGAGCGTTGCCTTCTGGGAGCTGTAGTCCTCACCCGGTGACTTGGCGGCGAATAGGAACTGGGCTTGGATTTAGGGATTCTGGCAAAGCTGCTGTAGATCCTCCCAAAAGCCGGAGCGTAAGAGAGGCTAGGCAACTTCTGTAACTTGCACTAACTTCCTCACTCATCAACTTCTGTTGTCGCCTCTCATTTACACTTATAGTTTATTTTATATATTGCTCAGTCTGTGGCTCTGTCCTCATCGTCGGCATCGCCCCTGACTGCATTGACCTTTCACCAGACATTCTAACTGCACAGTCCTCGCTTCACGTTAGGCGTATCAACAGGCACTAACTTCGACCGCTATAATCTCCACGTTCACGAAGCATGGTAACTGGCATAACTGATATTAGGAATAGTTCACTGTCAAATGGTTTTCAAGATATGTGGATTGGTTAAAAATACTGTTGTATTTAAGTACCTCCATTCTTACAGGGACATGGGTACAGCATTCTGAGATGCCCCAGAGCCTACCCCTTCTGTAGCAGGATCTTTCCCCCAAATGACTTTCAGACTTAACTGAAGAAAGTAGGGGAAACCACTAGACCATTCAGGTATGACCTAAAGCAAATCCCTTCTGATTATACACTAGAAGTGACAAATAAGATTCAATGGATTAGATCTGATAGACAGAGTGCCTGAGAACTATGGCCGGAGGTTCGTGACATTGTAAAGGAGGCAGTGGTCAAGACCATTTCCAAGAAAAAGAAATGCAAAAAGGCAAAATGGTTGTCTGAGGAGACCTTACAAATAGTTGTGAAAAGAAGAGTAGTGAAAGGCAAAGGAGAAAAACAAAGATATACCCATTTGGATGCAGAGCTTCAAAGACCAGCAAGGAAAGAGAAGAAACATTCCTCAGTGATCAATGCAAAAAAATAGAGGAAAACAATAGAATGGGAAAGACTAGAGATCTCTTCAAGAAAATTAGAGATACCAAGGGAACATTTCACACAAAGATGGGTTCGATAAAGGACAGAAATGGTATGGACCTAACAGAAGCAGAGATATTGAGAAGAGGTGGCAAGAATACACAGAAGAACCATACAAAATATCTTCATGACTCAGAAAATCACGATGGTGTGATCACTCACCTAGAGCCAGACATCCTGGAATTCAAAGTCAATTGGGCCTTAGGAAGCATCACTATGAACAAAGCTAGTGGATGTGATGGAATTCCAGTGGAGCTATTTCAAATCCTAAAAGCTGATGCTGTGAAAGTGCTGCACTCAATATGCCAGCAAATTTAGAAAACTCAGCAGTGGCCACAGGACTGGGAAAGGTCAGTTTTCATTCCAACTTCAAAGAAAGGCATTGCCAAAGAATGCTCAAACTACCACACAGTTCCACTCATCTCACACACTAGCAAAGTGATGCTCAAAATTCTCCAAGCCAGGTTTCAACAGTACATGAACCATGAACATCCAGATGTTCAAGCTGGTTTTAGAAAAGGCAGAGGAACCAGAGATCAAATTGCCAGCATCCGCTGGATCATCGAAAAAGCAAGAGAGTTCTGGAAAAACATCTATTTCTGCTTTATTGACTACACCAAAGCCTTTGACTGTGTGGATCACAGCAAACTATGGAAGATTCTTAAAGAGATGGGAATACCAGACCACCTGACCTGCCTCCTGAGAAATCTGTATGCAGGTCAAAAAGCAACAGTTAGAACTGGACATGAAAAAACAGAGTGGTTCCAAATTGGGAAAGGAGTACGTCAAGGCTGTATATTGTCACCCTGCTTATTTAACTTATATGCAGAGTACATCATGAGAAATGCTGGGCTGGATGAAGCACATGCTGGAATCAAGATTGCCAGGAGAAATATCAATAACCTCAGATATGCAGATGACACCACCCTTATGGCAGAAAATGAAGAAGAACTAAAGAGCCTCCTGATGAAAGTGAAAGAGGAGAGTGAAAAAGTTGGCTTAAAACAACATTCAGAAAACTAAGATCATGGCATCTGATCCCATCACTTCATGGCAAGTAGATGGGGAAACAGTGACAGGCTTTTTTTTTTGCTCCAAAATCACTGCAGAAGGTGACTGCAGCCAGGAAATTAAAAGACACTTTCTCCTTCAAAGAAAAGTTATGGCCAACCTAGACAGCATATTAAAAAGCAGAGACATTACTATGCCAACAAAGGTCCGTCCAGTCAAAGCTATGGTTTTTCCAGTAGGCATATATGGATATTTCTCTATAAAGAAATAAAGACTATAAAGAAAGCTGAGCACCAAAGAATTGATGCTTTTGAATTGTGGTGTTGGAGAAGACTCTTGAGGGTCCCTTGGACAACAGGGAGATCCAACCAGTTCATCCTAAAGGAAATCAGTCCTGGGTGTTCATTGGAAGGACTGATGCTGAAGCTGAAACACCAGTACTTTGGCCACCTGATGTGAAGAACTGACTCATTTTAAAAGACCCTGATGCTGGGAAGGATTGAAGGCGGGAGGAAAAGGGGAAAACAGAGGATCAGGTGGTTGGGTGGCATCACTGACTCAAAGGACATGAGTTTGGGTAAACTCTGGGAGTTGGTGATGGACAGGGAGGCCTGGCGTGCTGCAGTCCATGGGGTCGTAAAGGGTTGGACACGACTGAGCGACTGAGATCATTATTTATATATATATCCTGTTAATATTATTGCAAAATTTTTCATTCCATATTAGCATCACATTAATGGGGGAGTGGACTTCCCAAATAGCTCAGTGTAAAGAAGGCAGGTTCTATCCCTGGGTGGGGAAGATCCCCTGGAGAAGGAAATGGCAACCCACTCCAGTATTCGTGCCTAGGAAACCTCACCGACAGAGGAGCCTGGCAGGCTACAGTCCATGCGGTATCGAAAGAGCAGGACTTAGCAAATAAACATGACTTAGCAACTAAACAACAATATCAGAAAGAACTCACAGAAGGAGACCAGAGTTTAAGTAGTGAGACCTTTGAAAAGCTCAGCTCAGAGCCATGTTGAATCCCCCTCTGCCTGGTTCCATGTGTGCTGACTGGTGCTAATCACCTCTTGCGGTAACTGGCACAGTTCCCACTTAGGCAGTGCTTCAGTTCCCCGCTGTATGTGCTTATACATACCCATATACACTTAACAACTCATATCTGTACTTGAAATTAATTGTAAAAATTAAAAATATTCTATCATAAATTAATTTTGTTCTATATTGTTTTATACGGTTTATTTATCTCCTATTTTGGAGTGTCATTATAGTCTCAACTTACTTCAATTAACTATAATTATTCTTTGGACACTCAAATTGCCCCATATGGACCCTATAAGTCCACTCCTTTCTTTAAATCTGCAGCAACTTTTTGAAACATTTTTGATTTCTGGCAACAAGTTCCCAGGTTCCAGGCCAATCTTGATTTTTCCCTCTTCTAAGCCATGGGATCAACTACACTTTAAGAAATTATGGTTCCTTCTCGGGGAGAAGAGTGTTACACACATACACACTGATGATAATTAGGGTGGTGGGTAAAATGCCTTAGAGCTAGTTTTGTGGCATTTCTGGTTCACATAATGTAAATTTCCTTCTTAAAATTTTCATTGCCTACAAAGACTTTGTGCTCTATTACCATGAGCCTCGACTAGATTCTGATGCCTCTTGTCCTAACTGATCCGCCCAAAACCCACCGGGGACAACCCTATATTCAGATAGCGTCAGGATGATTGGTCCATTCCAGTGAAGGAGACTGCACATCAGAATAAACTGTGGGAGGTCTCAGGAAACAAAGGAAAAGACAGTTACAGAATCTGGGGGAAGAATGGACTTACTGTGTATGTTTGCTCAATCATGTCCAACTCTTTGTGACCACATGGACTGTAGCCCGCCAGGCTCCTCTGTCCATGGGATTTTCTAGACATGAATACTGGAGTGGGTGAAATTCAAAAAGAAGCAGTACTTTGTTAGATTCAAAGCAGGGCTGTGTGTGAAAAACACAACATCAGATCTGAACAGTCTCAGGATCCTGTTTCCTGGAAACTCCAAAGTTACTGTATATGCAGACTGTTATACTCAGGAGTCCCATAAATGAAGGCTTTGCAGCTAGGTTGGAAACTGAAGCTGTGTCTTTGGATCAAAGTGACTTAAATCCTTCAAGCAAGAATAGAGTGTTTCATTGTTACTGATACAATTTCCACAGCAGGGTTCCTAGCAGTGTATGATTTCAGAGAACAAAACTTTTCAGTGAATTAGAAAGTAGACACTCAAAAAAGGGGGGTGTTATTATACTTTACAACTGTAGCGTATCCTTGAGAGAGATGTTGTTTCCTGTTAACTTTGAAGCTGGGATTGTGGTGTTTCTCATCCCAGCCCAGTGAATGGCCGGGCAGACATTTACATTCTTAGTTTAAGGTGATTTTTACTCTCTCATTTCGAATTATCCTAAGTCTTCCAGGACAAGTATCATTTCACTGTGTTTCTTTTACGTATGTCTAGCTGTCCGTGCAAACCTTGGCTAGAGCAAGGAGCGGACATCTCCATCACGGGAGCCATAAGATCACTTGCCTGATGATGAAACAGCCTCACGGCGGCTGCTGCTCTTTCCATCTGAGCCCCCAGTGACTTTGATTGTCACCATCACCCTGCAGTATTTGTCTCGATACCCGGTCACCTCTATCTCTGCTTAGGTATCAGAGCTACCCTAGTCTCAGTGAATTCTCTGAAAAGAAGCCCACTGCTACCTCCATTAGCAACAAAGGAGAAGCGTGAACTTCATTAAACAAAAAGACTGTGTGGGAAGCTAACACCAAAAGGCTTGAGATTGTAGCTCAGTTCAAGTATGGTATTTGTACAACAGATTATTAAAAGTGGCCAGGTGTAAACTACAGTAAGCCATTAAAGAACTGTGTAGACAAATGCAGATCAAGCATATTACTCTCATTCTTCTATTTTAAAAAAATCCCAAACTAATCTGAGACCTGGATTCCTTCCCTGGGTCGGGAAGATCCTCTGGAGAAGGGAAAGGCTACCCACTTCAGTGTTCTGGCCTGGAGAATTCCATGGACTGTATGGTCCATGGGGTCGCCAAGAGTCGGACACAACTGAACGACTTTCACTTTCACTGTGATTTTAAAACAACTCTTTCCTGTGGTATAAAAATTGCTAAAGACAAACCAGAAGGATTGTTGCATCTTAGAACTGAGGAAATTTGTTTTAAAAATACAAAGACACAAGGTAAAATTCAGTGTCTGATCTGAAAGAGTTAAATGAGTAATAATCGTCAGAATCTAAATACTTCTTCTTTTAAGTTAGTAAATTTGATGTTTTCTTTTTATTAGAATATAATGGCTTTACACCGTTGTCTTCGCTTCTGCTGTTCAGTGAAGTAAGTCAGCCATATGCCTGCACAGATGCCCTCCCCCTTGGACCTCTCTCTTGCCACACCCCCAGCCCCTCCTCCCCTCACCCCAGGTTAAACATTGCTTCTTTGAGCTTAGCTCTCCCTTGCCTCTGCTTTCAGTTTGAGTTATCGCAATCCCATTTCTCTTTTCCTGCCAAACGGTCACTGATAAGTAGTCTCTACTTAGTTCTACAATCTTCTGCTTCGCTGGCTGCAATCTTATTTCAACTCAAGCCAACACTGTTCAAAGAGCTTGGCAGTTGCCAACTCCGTTCTGCATCCTCTTGTGCTTGTTCATCAGACATTTAAGGAAAGTCCTACTGTGCCAACCATTATCCTAGGTACAGAGATCCAGAAAACAGAAATCGGGGAGAATGAGGGTGGGAGCGCAGCAGACACAAACGCTGGGGGATGCCCCCTCTCTCGGCTGCATTGACGAGGCGCCTGCCAGACAAGCGCGCTACCCGTGCTCACTGACTGGTCGGAAAGCCAAGATCACAGCATCCGGGCCCATCACTCCATGACAAACAGGTGGGGAGACAGTGGAAACCAGTGTCAGACTTTATTTTGGGGGGCTCCAAAATCACTGCAGATGGTGACTGCAGCCATGAAATTAAAAGACACTTCCTCCTTGGAAGGCAGCATAGGCAGCATATTAAAAAGCAGAGACATTACTTTGCCAACAAAGGTCCGTCAAATCAAAGCTATGGTTTTTCCAGTAGTCATGTATGGATGTGAGAGTTGGACTGTGAAGAAGGCTGAGCACCAAAGAATTGATGCTTTTGAACTGTGGTGTTGGAGAAGACTCTTGAGAGACCCTTGAACTGCAAGGAGATCCAACCAGTCCATCCTAAAGATCAGTCCTGGGTGTTCATTGGAAGGACTGATGCTGAAGCTGAAACTCCAATACTTTGGCCACCTGATGTGATGAACTGACTCATTTGAAAAGACCCTGATGCTGGGAAAGACTGAAGGAGGAGAAGGGGATGACAGAGGATGAGATGACTGGATGGCTTCACTGACTCAATGGACATGAGCTTGAGTAAACTCCAGGAGTTAATGATGGACAGGGAGGCCTGGCGTGCTGCAGTCCATGGAGTTGCAAAGAGTCGGACACGACTGAGCGACTGAACTGAACCGATGAACAGATTTCATGGGGACAAACATTTCCTAGGGCTGTCTGTGGAGTCTATTCCAGGGGACAAAGGTGTATTAAAGACTCTAATATATTCAGGCTGTTTGGACTCTGCCTACTATGTATATAATGTATACAGAGAGCATGGAAGCAGAAAATGCAACTGAAAGATAAAGGGATATATTTTGAAAAGTCTCACATGTGTTAAGGAATTTTTACTTTATCCCCTAGATTTAAAAAAGTGTCTTTTTAAGTAAGGGGAGTGAGGGTTGGCGGGGAGGGAGCCAGGTGATCTGATCAGATTTATATGTTACAAAAATTATGCTGGTGAATCAGGCAATAGTTCTAAATCCTAAATTATGACAACAGCAGTAAGACTAGGAAGACATGGATCTCAAAGGCAGCTTAAGCCAAATCAACGGGGTGCAATGACTAGTTAAGTGTAGGGGCTGTGGGAGGCAGCCCAGAAGTTTTTAATTTATGCTGAGTGGGCGGTGATGCCTTTGACCACAGAAGGAAATACAGAGGGAGAAACAAGTTTTGCAGAGAAAATGAATTCGGGCCAGGGCCTGCGGAAAAGGTGCTGACCACTGACACTGGGCCCAACACGGTCAGACGTCCTCAGAGAGGCCCTGGGAGAGGACGGGTTGCCCTTGTGACCTAGCTCCCTTTGTTCTGATTCTTTTATTCTTAGCAGACGGCTTTCTGATACTAGCTTTTCAAATTGTATTTCATGTTTTTATTTGCTTGGCAATTCTGCTTTCAGCTGTAACTTCAGAACCCCAAACTGTGGTTTATCAGCCATCCTTTTCTGTGTTTAGGAATCTTGTAAGATCAAAAGAGGGTTGATTAGAATAGGAAAAATCAAATTCCTGAATTTGTAAAGGTTAGTACTACCTTTAATCATCCCACCATCTTCAGGGACGGAGCCTCCCACCCCCACTCTCACCCCCAGGGTTTCTGCGTCAACAGCCAGCCAACCGATCTGTAACATCACTTTTAAATGACAGGTGTGATAAACAGCAAGGTCCCACGTATAACAGAGGGAACTAGATTCAGGATCGTGTGATAAACTATAATGGAAAAGAATATAAAAAAGATAAGTGAATCCCTTTAACACTGTAAATCAACTCTACTTCAATTAAAAAATTAAACTATGAAAATCATGAAATGTATGAAAATGTATGAAATCATTTATGGAAATCATGACAACTGAGAAGCAGATCTGTTTTTGAAGTTTACCTCTGTAATATCTGTGGAAAATGGATTCTGAAGCATATCACGCTATTAATATGAGTAACATTTAACCTATGTTACTATGTTAACCTATACAAACTATACAAACCCCTTAGTTAGAGTCACCTAAGTCAAAAAACGTACTAAATATAAATGACCCCCAGCTGCCGAGGCAAGTTTTAATGGCCCCTCCGTCTGAGCGTCTTCATCATCCACCCATGTGTATCGGGAGTCTGTAAGGCGGTAAAACAAGGGCTCTGAAGGTCAGCTATCGGTGATTCACAGGGGCCTGAAACACAGCTGCCCGTGCAGTCAGGCAGACGGGGCGAAGGGGTGAAGCGGGGGCCCCGGGGGCTGCGGGAGCCGCACCTGCTCCCCAAGATGCAACCAGATGCACCCGCCCTACCAAAGGGCACAGCCAGCGCTTACAGCCGGCTGGCCGGGTGCTGCCCGATCGTCCAGTCTTTTCAAGGGGCCAGGGGCCAGACTCCACGTCAAATTTCCAGATTTTAAAAGACATCATGTGATCACAACTGTGATTTAAGATTACATTTTAAGTACTATTACAATTAGAAAAGAGAAATGAGAGGTTAAAAAAAAATGAAGAAGTGTTCAACAAATTTGTGCTAGGTAAAAGATAAACAGATAAAATAATCTGAGTAAAGGAATATTGAAGTATTAAAATCAAGACCTCAATTGGGATAAATAAATAAAAATAAAAACATCATGTGGGCCTTTGTTGTAACTGTTCCAAATTAATGAAGTCTTATATCAATTTAATTCATGTTACACTGGATAGCTAATGAAGCTGAAACTGTTAACTACATTTAAATTTTTTAATGTTCAACATTAAACATGATTTTAGAAATAAACTTCTATCCCAGGCATAATAATCTGATATTAATGTATAAAAAGTTATCTAAATAAAATTCCATCCCAAGCATAATAATCTTATATATAAATAGCTAATCATATTTTAATATATTAATATCTAATAATTTCAGTCTCGATGGTGCTATACGTTTTCTTAGAAGTCAAAGAGGAATGGACAGAGTTTTACCTTTCAATTTTAATAGAATGAAAAATGTATTACAGAAAACAATGTTCCCTTTTTTGTAGGAGTTTTGACAGTGCATATAAATGAGAATCCAAAAACATTCATACTACCAATGAATGTACCAGCACCTCCGCCCCCAAAATCAGTGAATTTTCACAGATGCAAACGTACTCTTAAATATTTGCCACTGTTCATAAGTTAGTGGTAGCTACATCAAAACCTCGGGCTCTACCTAGGTCTCGTCAACCGCTCTGGTTAGGTTGACCTTGACTCCATGGGTGGCCTCGGTCTGGCCCCCGCGCAGCCCAGCGACGTAGATCTGGGGCCGGGGCACGCGGCTGCTGCCGTCCCGCAGGGACTGCGTGCCCACGGTCTTCGAAGGGTAGACCTGAGAACAGTTCTCTCTCCTCATGTGACTGTGATCAGTCTGCACCGAGTGTGTGACTTTCCGACGCAAATTGGCCTAAGTAGAAAGAGAATTACATGGGGATGAACACTCGTCTAAAGAACAAATAAAATACTCTTAAGATACTAGTTAATATCTGCTTTTTACTCTAAGGTAATAGCTAATATCTGCCTTTTTCTCCCCCCTCCTCTCCATCCACAAAGAAATTAGTCCTACAACACAGCATGTTTCTACAAAACATTAAAATATTAGACAATTTAGAAATCTAGACAATATTAGAAAATAAATACCCTTTGCTGAGAAGTAGGAAAATAGATAAATGAAAATGGACATAAAAACCTAAAGTGAAAAACATACAGATTCAAATGTATGGTGAGCTCAATTCATTATTATACTTTGAGAGTCATACCACTTGGATTTTTTTCCCCCACCATTCTTGGTTTATTTGTTTAAAAGACAAAAATTTTAAGATTTCCATTGTCTTACTTAAATGGGCTTCACCCAACACTTAATTTGAAATGCTCAGATGTTTCCAGATAATATTTTATATTATTCTACATTTTGCTTACTCCTTTTACAGATTACTAGTAAACATGAGGTTAAACAGATTACTCCAGCTGGGAAGCAAGGAACAGCTTATATAAAGGAGAAGAAAAGTTTTACTGAAGCTGTGGTGAAGCCCCAGGAAAAAACTCAGAAGGGATTAGAAATGTGAGTTAAGAAGGAGAGACCTAGAATTAGAGGAAACATTTCAGAGTTTGAGATACTGCAGATGATGGAGAACTACTTCTGCACACAACTTATTGTCTACATTAGTAGGGCTTTACTATTCCTATGTCTTCATTAGCATAATTTTACTATTCTGAGTCTCTTGCCAAAGCAAATCACTTGACTTCATTGCAGAGCATCCTGAAAGATGCCTCAGCTCCTCAGCAGTAAACATTAACACAGAGAAGAAACCCCAGGGCTCTGTACCAGTTGCCTTCAGATTCACCTTGCTTATTTCCATCAATCCTGGACTGCTTTTTCATGATCTTTACCCAACCCAGTTCAAGCCCCCAACCCATCCCCGGATTGATCCCAGGTACTGGAACACCTACCTTCAACTAAACTTCAAAGTCTCAATAAATCCTGACCTTGCTCTTCCCCGCTCCGAGACCCTGCAAAGCTCTGCTGAAGGGGTGGTTTCCCTTATCGCTGTAAGCCATATACTCAGTTTTGTCTTATCAACAAGTTGAACTGGGTAATATATGGGGAGCTAGTATTCAACATGCTGCAAATCGGGGGGTAATTTGGTCTAAGGTGGGGATCAGAATGAAGTTGAAGAATGAGAAGAGAGGGTCCAGTCAGTACAAAGTTCCGCCTCACTGAGCAATCCGTTATCTTTTTTAAAAATTTCCAGCCCAGATCTAACGTTTACTTCTCACAGTCTGACGAACCATCACTCCCCTCTTCTTCATTGCCTATCTGTCTCTCAAGACCAACTTAATATGCCACCTCTGTCAGTGGGGTAGAACTTTTACTTCGCTTCTGTTAAACCACTTAACAGAAGGGCACCAATGTCACCTGCTAGACTCTCAGTCCCTGAAGAACAAAGCGGCGGGGTATGTAAGCTACCCAGTACGCATCTGATGACTTCGTGCGAGTCTAGTAGGTAATAGAAAAGAATACAGGGAATGGGAGCTTCAAAACTACGAGAGAGTACCTGGTGAGGATGCTAATGGACGATGATCGGAAGATACCCCAGGAAGCTGAAGCTTTGTCATCTCGAGAAATCAGGGGCTGAGAAGTTCCCACCAGAGAGGGGAACAAGGGAACTGGTATGGTTAGTGGCAAGAGAGACTGAACAGACAGACAGACAGGCTGGGCCTTATGTGAAACAGAGCTCTAACCAACAACCTCTGCAGCAACCAGTCTCAGAAGATATACCGCAACCTCAGTGGCTGTAGCGATCAGCTCAGCTGCCTCCCCTTCCAACTCTGAACCAATCGAAGAAAGCCTAAAATGCTCACTAAGCCAATCACATAAGATGCCCTGCTGCTAGCTGGCTCACCTCTAGTTAGCCCCTATTTCTTGTCTCTTGGACTGCAAGGAGATCCAGCCAGTCCATCCTAAAGGAAATCAGTCCTGAATATTCATTGGCAGGACTGATGCTGAAGCTCCAGTACTTTGGCCACCTGATGCAAAGAACTGACTCACTGGAAAAGACCCTGATGCTGGAAAAGACTGAAGGCAGGAAGAGAAGGGGATGACAGAGGATGACATGGTTGGATGGCATCACCGACTTGATGGACATGAGTTTGAGCAAGCTCTGGGAGTTGGTGATGGACAGGGAGGCCTGGTGTGCTGCAGTCCACTGGGTTGCAAAGCGTCAGACATGACTGAGGGACTGAACTGTACTGAGGTTCCTGTCATCTTCCTCCAGAGGAATACCCAAGCCTCCCCCTTCTTCACTATAAAACTTTTTACTCCTCTCCCCAACTCTGAGTCCCTGCCCAGCGCAAGTGATGGTGACCGACTCCCTGGATGCAGCAGTCTTTAAATAAATGGCCTCTGTTCTCACATGAGTAGTCTTTATTTCCATACCTGATTTCAGTTAAAGAGATGGGTAAAATATACTGAGAAAAGGCTACAGATAAAAAAAGAGTCTGTTCCTTCACACCGTATTTGTTGTTTAAAATGACAAGATACTATAAAAAGGATGAGTGGAGGAAATTCCGCTGAGTCAGATAGGATGAAAGTTTTAAAGACAGACTTCCAGGGCAGGTGCATGCCTGAGCGCCAAGTCACTTCAGTCGTGTCCGACTCTCTGCAACCCCATGGACTACAGCCCTCCAGGCTCCTCTGTCCACGGGATCCTTCAGGCAAGAACACTGCAGTGGGCTGCCAGGCCCTCCTCCAGGGGCTCTTTCCCACCCAGGGATTGAACCTGCATCTCTTATGTCTCCTGCATTGGCGGGCGGGTTCTTTAGCGCTAGCATCGCCTGGGAAGCCCTCAAGGGTAGGTACCTGCTGTGATTAAGATGACTAAGAATCAGGACAGGCGTGTCAAGTGTCTGAAAACAACAAGTTGACAGTAAGAGGAGAATGTATCTGTGATATAATAGAGGTATATTTCTGCTTCTCAAGAAAGTCCAAAAAGGAGATTATGCTTCAGATGATTAGAAGAAGCTGGAGGGCCTTAAATACTAGCATCCCATGCCGCTGCTGCTGCGAAGTCGCGTCAGTCATGTCCGACTCTGTGTGACCCCACAGACGGCAGCCCACCAGGCTCCCCCGTCCCTGGGATTCTCCAGGCAAGAACACTGGAGCGGGTTGCCATTTCCTTCTCCAAGGCAAGAAAGTGAAAAGCGAAAGTGAAGTCGCTCAGTCATGTCCGACTCTTAGCAACCCCATGGACTGCAGCCCACCAGGCTCCTCCATCCATGGGATTTTCCAGGCGAGAGTCCTGGAGTGGGGTGCCACCGCCTTCTCCAGCACCCCGAAGGTTGGCACAGTAGATTAAAACCATTATATAGATCAACAGACAGACAGACGGACAGCAACGATTATTGCTATAGTTACTGACTGATAAAATTTGAGAGCAGCTTCATGCTTTTATATTTCTACATATGCTTAATGCTAGAAAATAATGTTGTAAAGTTGGAAAATCATAAATTACGCTAATTATTTTTATTTTAGCAAAAAAACTGTACAACTCACTATTTCACGTAAATAATTTAGTATACCAAGTCTATGAATACCAGACTAAAATTCTTTGAAATTCTCCAACTATAAATAATTTAGAAGATAATATTGTTACAAACCAATTTTATAGCTTTTCTTCTTAATTCCCATTCATTCCACTCATATGATCTCACAATTGTTGGTGGCAACAAGTGCGTATCCGTCTGAGTGCCAGTTTCACATTTTGTAACTGGTTTTATATAATGTCTGTCAACCTCTTTCATCTAAAGAAGTAGAGTTTTATAATTAATATTTCTAAAAAGATAAACACTATTTTACAGATAACTAAAATATTTAGCTAAAGATTAACAAAACATTAGGAAAAGAAGAATATAAAACATACTTGTAAATATCAGCAAAGAAAAAAAAAGAAAAGCTCATAATTAAAGTGAGCCAAATGTAATTAATTTCCTGGGCATTGTGAATCTGTGCCCGATTTTATGAACTTAATGTAGGAGGTGTATTTTGAAAGGATAAAACATGACATCACTTGTTCCCAAATCAAATGCCCCTCTCCAGTTTCCACAATGTGAAGCATAAGTGAATACCTTCTTGGAAATGGCTTGAAGCTTAGAATAGCTATTAAGTATTAGGTATAAATCACGCTTGTTTAAAGTATCAGAACACCTTTAAAATATATCTTAAAGAATGTATACACAGCAGATTATTATCCATTTTAGTTGAATACATTCATTTTTCTGCCAAAGCACCCAGAAGCTCACTACAGTATTAAAATATTGAGTATTCAATAATTCCAGGCTAAACAAGTTATGATTATACTGGAAATGAGACTGCTGGAGCAGGTGGAGAGGATTAAGAAACTCCAGTCCCAGAGAAGAGGAGGGCAAAGAGATTAACTTCTTTCCCCAAATCAAGAAACAGATGATTTACTAAATGCCTAGTATTTAGCATAAGATATAATTTCTGCCAACCTTATGATATAATTAGGGAGATTAAAAGATGCTGAAAGATAACAATATTATATCAATATAATTAAACGGCAAGTAAAAATTATGAACACAGTATTGAAATATGGAGAGGGATTACTCACTTCTAAAGGTAGTGAAGGTTAATAAAGGATTAAATACACAGAAAGGGAAAACCAGGATTATGGGGGAAATTGTCCTTTAATAGAAGAGATATCCACACTCGGCACACCTCTCTGCTGACCCGAGTCTCGTCTTCCCCTGTCTTCCTGCTACCTTAGAAGCACGGCTGCGGCATCTCAACAGGCTGGCGGAAGGGCGTCAGAGCAAGAGCCAACGGCAGGTGCCTTTCAGCCACGCCGTCCCCGGCTGGCTCTCGGGGTCCTTGCCCAAGCGTTCGGACCCCGCTCCGTGCCTCACCGTCCCTAGCCCATCTTCCGCCTACCCGTTACTGCTGGGGTCCTTGCCAGCCCAGTGAGTCCGGCCCAGACCCACCTGCTTGATCATTAGAATGTTGATACATATAAAAAAATTCATAAATTATGTATTGCAGGGTTTTACTATAGTGAGTTGAAAAGGGGTAAATTAAACCAGAGAGGATGACAGAGCAATTAAAAGCCGAACAGTGAAAGTGAGAGGCAAGGAGAAAGCGAGGATCTGCAGCAGCAGAACGGGAACGCCTGCAGGCAGGGACTGTTGCCGCTCTGCCCACGGCGCCAAGCATCGTGCCCGGCACGCGGCCAGCAGTTCAGGACGCGTCCACTGAATGAACTAGGGGACAGGCACCACCTCACCCAGAAACACGCCTTCAGGTTCACTCTGCGGCCTTCAGACTGCTGCCCGCTGACCTCACGCCTCTGAGCCTGAGTTAGCGCCTGCATTCCCCGCACTGAGCGCCTCCAGTTTAGACGAGGAAAGGCTGTAGTTTCAGTGATTTACCCCAGTGTACTCTTGTCCTTCCAGGATTCTTCCAGTCTGATTCACCAGTCTGACTCCTTATCTTGTTTCCACTTATTCTTTGTGGACTTCCTTTGTTTCCATCTTTGGATGAGAACGCCTTTCAGATAACCTGTAAAGGCCCTCATCTGACCGTGTCTCCTGCCTGGACTTGGGGAGCATTCTACAACAAAATGTAACTTTTTTATCAACTACATTTTTAAATGTCATAAATTCTTAAAACACCAACCCTGCTTACCTGAGAATACTGAATAAGGGTTTCAAACTGCTGATGAAGTTCCAGTAGCTGAATCAATTCTGCATTTTTTTTGGCTTTTTCTCTAATTATATCAATGTAATTTTCAGGGTTTTCTGCAAATGAATATGCAGCGTCTCTGGTATTGAAAGTATAATACTTATCTTTATATTTCAAAATTCCAATTGATGGATTTCCTGAAAATTAAGAAAAGGAACTAAATTAGATAGGAAATACTCAGTGATTCTATGTTTATAATACACTCATAGAACCCTTCCCTCATACTCCATTTTTAACACATCACATGTCTTTATTTAGCTAAAATGTTACAACTAGCAGTTTTAAGTTACACATTTTGTTAAATTATATTTACATAAAATTCAAAAGAAATTTATTTTATATTTTTAATTTGGGGTGGCACACCATGCCACATACAGGATCTTCGTTCCCTGACTAGGGATTGAAACTATGCCCCCTGCATTGGAAGCGTGGAGTCTTAACCACTGGACTGCCAGGGAAGTACCATATTGTTAAGCTTTAAATTATGATTTTATCTAAATATAGTTCACAATCCAGATATAAGCTGCTTAAAAATCTTCTAAGTGAAGCCACTTAGTCATCTAGCAGGTTTTTCAAATCTCCTTAAACCAAACCAACTACTAGAAGCATTGTTTTAAAAATAATTTGGTAAGAACTACAAAAATGAGACATTTTTCCCAAAATGTACACTTGCATGTTAGGAAGTATTTCCCACTATGAAAAGATACTACATAAAATATGGGTTATAAGTATCCACAGTTTGTGGGAATTATATAGGAAACAGTAACACTCTTTAATTATTCTTTCTTTCACTTATTCAACAAATATTGATTGACCCTGTTCTTGGCACTGAGAATACAGTGAAAACAAATCAATAAATATAGCACAGACTCTGAGTGATCAGTGCTGCAGGAAACGAATAAGTAAATAAGGCAGGTTAGACAGTCGAAGGAAGGAGGGTGGGATTGATATTTTAAACTGGTGAACAGAGAAGGCTGAACAAGATGAGGCAGCAAAGTATGTGGCTATGTGGGGGTGGGGGGAGAGTGGTCCAAGCAGAGGGAATAGTCAGCACAAAAGCTTTGAGGTGAAAAACAGGCTTGGAATGTTCGGGAATAGCAAGAAGGCCAGTGGTGCTGGAGCAGTGCGCTGGGGAAGAAGGGGCAGCGATGTCATCTGAAAGGACTGGGTCGGGTAAGCCCCAGCATCACCTGGGGAGTCAAGCCCTGTGATCTGCAGTCCTGAGGCAGGAGGGACTCCTAAGCATTCCTCCCAGGCAGCGGAGGGGGCTACTGCCCAGGAAACGATGTAGAAGTAGAAGCAACGGGACAAGCAGAAATGAAGTCTCCCGATTAGCTGGTTCAGAAAAGATGCTAAACCCAAAGCCCCACAAGTCTGCCGATTTTTCTCATTCTCCTCCTTTCTTAGAATCACAGTTGATGGGAGCTGGAAGGGACCAAAGAGATTTCCTAACTGGTCCTTCTCCTTTTCTGGACCTGGAAACTGGGGTCCAAAGCACAAGATTTGCTCAAAGTTACTCTGTTTACAGACAGACAATGGGGACTAGAAACCAGGCTCCCCACGCGCGGGCCCATGGCTTTTCCAGCCACACGGAGGTACCGCTCGCTTCACTCCGCATCCATGCTTCTCTCGGTCTATCTCATGACTCCCTTCCCTGCGTATTGTGAACAGACAGAGAGAGAGAGAGAGAGAGAAATTGGGGTAGGGGGCGGGAAGGGAAGGAGAAAAGAGAACAGGAAAGAAACCACCTCCATTCCTTCTCTTCACTTCATGGCTCTTGTCTGGTTTCTCCCCAGGATCAGCGACCCTCATGGGACCTCAGAATACTATTCTCTCAGTTCCCCAAGGTGAACCTTTTATTATTCCCATAATAAAAAAATCTACTACCATAAAAAAAATGAGTCAGTGTATATGTTCTCTACGCTGCATACACACAATCCCAATAATTCTTTGTAATAATTCTATTTCTAATTCACACGGCACTTTTTGAATAATTTACTTTCCTCTCAATTTCTGATTTGTTTTGGAGAAGTTCTAGTAATACATATACCTCATAGGGGAATTTGACTTGATAAAACACTGGCCATTTCTTTGGTGGGATCTGACTTACACAGAAATACTGATCTATGTTAATGGGATAGAGCCATAAAGTGACAAAGAATATTTTTTAATAAACATCAGTCACACTAGTGTTGCACTTTGGAAGATGACATATTTTAGGAATGCCATATAATGTTTCTGGAAACCTTCACTGACATATGAGTCATCCCCCTCTTAAGACACTGAAGCACTCATATTTCATTATGTACATTCCATCACTTATCACTTGCATTGTAACTTATTTATGTCAGTTTATCAGGTTATGCTGCACGCGCTTCAAAGATAAATGCTTTGTTTGGATTACATTTGTAGCTCCTTTCCTAGTTCAACATTAGATTCCATGAAGTTTTACAAAGTGAATGAGTGACAATAAGCACACTTCATTTAAATAAAAAAAAAACTGAAGAAGGGAGAACAGTATTGTTTCCAATGACGTACCTGGAAGGAGAAGACCATCTGTCGTAGCAAAACTGTAAGCACAAAATCCCCGATACTGAATCAATAATTTATCAAAATTAGCTGTTGTTTCTGGGAAAAGCCACTCCAGTTTTTTGAAATCTGCTGCATTTACTCTATCTTCTAAAATGAAAGAGGAGTACAAGAGAAACCTTATTCATTGGGCAAATGAGCCAAGAGACTGGCTGCTATGTGACTAAAACAGAAATAAATTAACTTCTTTCAAGACAGAGTAGCTCTTAGTAACATAATACACGTGGTGGCAAAATACTTTGAATGTGATGCTTATATACTAGGACTGTCTCTTCTTGAAATGGTTGAGAATGAGCAGAAAGAGCCACAGAAACATCTCTTAGTAACTTAATTTTGATACAAGAAGTGCAATTTTTGTTCTTTACACTTGTAAAAAGTCTTCTTCATGTTGCTTTTTTTTTTTTACACGACTAAAAATGAGCACTTACAAAGCACTGATGCCAGAGCTTCTTTGTTTTTGCAATGCTACCCACACTCCTGTTTCTGGCTCTGTATCCAAACAGTACACACTATAAATGATCCCATGGCCACAGCTGGAAGTAAATGCATACTTTAGAAAAAACAAACCTTCTTCCCTCTTTTTTCCTGATGTGCCTGAAAGCGTCAAACCGTGATGGGATGTGGCAAGTATGAATTTTTTCAGAAGAACACTGGGTCTCCCAATTCACTGGAGCAGTGACTTGATAAATTGTGTTCTAGTGCATAAACAATTCTGATTTATAGCAGGAGATGACACATCTTGCTAATAATATGGTTGAGTTTAACATCTACTGCTGAAGTGGCGTTAACTTTTCAATTTCATTTAGTATTTGCATAGATATGCTGCTTTAACAAAATGACATGAGCAGGAAAACTTTAACTGGGAGGATGTTTTAAAGTCTTTCTGATTTAGTGTTCAGGTTTTATGTATTCTAGTAGTTTAAGAGTGAGTGTTACCACTTCATTTTATTTTTCAAATTCAAAAACAATAGAATTTGAAAAGGAAATTTAGAGTAAACTATTTAATTTCACTTTCTTGAAAAACTTTCCTTTTTAGGCAACAATTCAATTCCCCAACTCTATTTTGACATTTCTTATGAATTTTGAGTTGTATTTAACCAAATTATAGAAGGGGCTAAAAATATAGAAAGAAGTTTATTGGTAAAGACAGCCTTTCTCTAAGAATCAGTGCATCTATTAAAGGGTCTAAAATAAGCTCGATTTTATAGGAGTAACATTTATTGATTCATAAATATCCACCTGACTCTGGGGTAGACATATGGCAGACAGCATCCTAAAAAAATGGAGCTTTGTTTGCACAAATAGAGCAAGGATTAACATCCTTTTTACTACAAACCAATTAACAGAATCACTAAGACTACAGCTGAAAGCCATAAGCACATGAAATCACTCTTAATCAAAGCACTAATAATAACATCAGGGATGGTTATTGTCGCTCGGTTCCTAAGTCACGTCTGACTCTGTGACCCCAGGGGCTGCAGCACGCCAGGCTTCCACGTCCTTCACCATCTTCTGGAGTTTGCTCAAATTGATGCCCATCGAGTCGGTGATGCCATCCAGCCATCTCATCCTCTATCATCCCCTTCTCCTCCCGCCTTCAATCTTTCCCAGCATCGGGGTCTTTTCCAATGAGTAAGCTCTTCAAATGAGGTGACCAAAGTATTGGAGTTTCAGTTTCAACATCAGTCCTTCCAATGAACACCCAGGACTGATCTCCTTTAGGATGGACTGGTGGGATATCCTTGCAGTGCAAGGGACTCTCAGGAGTCTTCTCCAGCACCACAGTTTGAAAGCATCAATTCTTCAGCATCAGCCCTCTTTATGGCCCGGTGGTTATTGCTGGATAGCAAACTGTTCAGTTTATATATTTACAGTTTTCTATGTTTTCTATAATGAACATTGGTAGTCTTATAATCAAGAAAGATATTCAAAATTTTATCAAAAAGATAAAAGCTGAAAATTTTAAAACAAAAGAGTGGCTTTATTCCAGAGGTAATTTTAACAGGAAGAGGAAATAATAGCTGATTTATATTACCTATGTGCTCTTTAATTCTACACACGTCAGTTTTCACAGTCACTCCATCAAGAAGAGCTTGCATCACTTTCTCAGGAAAGAACAGGTCATGAGCCCCCAGGAACGGCTCAAGATGAGTAGTTAAGTTACTGAGGACGCTAATCAAGACAGTTTCATCCTGAAAACTAGCCCACAGGTTGGAAAGCGCAATGAAGATGGGCTGCAGAGGAGATACAAGTGTTCAAAAAGCCACTGTTTAATAAAACTATAAACCACTCTTCAAAATACACACGAATTTCTGCTGTGATAACGAGATCAATTCTCTCGTAAGACAAGTGAACGTCCCATGAAGTTAGACGATAGAATCAGTGAAATTCGACGGACAGACAGCACTGGTATCATGTACTTTGGTAGCAATTGTTTATTCAAGCGAATCCTCTCATTCAACTTACAACACCCGAGTTCTGTGGTTATTAACGACAAAATAAGCAAAAAGAACAGGATCAACTTGTATAAAACTAGTATTACATTTTCCATATTAAATACAATTAAAATTACTTTCAATCCAATTTTATGGGACTTCAAAGTTCATTCACCCTTAAACAAGTTTCAAAGCTGACGACCAATGCTTACAAAGACTTGTGATGTTGGGACGGCCGTCTTTGACTTTACAGTCAGTTTTAAATGTTCCAGCTGCGCTTCTAACTGCTTTATCATCATTTCCACTTCTTGAGCACAGGTGATTATATCTGACTGTGAAGACAACATAATTTGCATGAATATTTTGCTAAACAGTTATGTACGTCTTAAGCCCTACTTGCTCCCCACATCTCCTGAAGGGGAGCTCAGTGAGGGCAAGGAGTCTGCTCTCTGGGGTATCCTGAACACCAAGAACAGTGCTAACACACGAATAGGGCCCCAGAAACGTCTGGTGGATAGATGAGCCCTCTGAAGTACAATGGCTGTAATTTTTCTCAAATGTACACAGGTACTCTTTGATACTCAGCATAACTGCATTTCTAAGCAGCGGATCCTGTGACACGAAAGCCCCACAATAAATATTTACAAGTACAAAGGAGAGAAGCGAGGCACAGAAAAGGCAAGGAAATGGCCCAGAGGACACGCAGCAAGTGAGGGACAGAATCACGGCTCCACACCGAGCACCTGGGCCCCTGGCTCCCGCCCCTCGCTGCGACCAGAAACGGCAGGGCGAGGCTTAGTTAGCACCAACACTGTTCAGGAGTAACAATCACTGGAAGAGGAAAAAGCTGCGCTTGAGTTCTCAGATATCTGCAGCCCAACGACATGCTTTACTATTTTTAAATGACAAAAAATAATTATAAGAAATATCAAATATTAGCCCTGCATTTCAATTAATGAATTTTTTTCATTCACTTATATAATATGTATCCTGCTTTAATTTTACCTGTGCTATTCTTTAAACATCTCCCCTCCTCTTTCCTCATTCTCCCATTATTTATTTATTATAATTTTATAAATATTTTCTCAAAATTATAATAATAACTTACATATCATTGATCCTACCTAATAAGTCTCCTGTCTACCCTTCTGTTCTTCCCCCTTGACTGCTAGCTTTGTTTTAGAAATCAAAATATGAAAATGCAGTCCTTAACTTATTTAGATTTGTATACAAATAACCAGAAACAAATAAATCTGCCTACTCCAGTAGGCCTGGAGTAGCTTTACTTACAGGTTTTAAGAGGTGTGATGCATTAAGTAAAGCTACTCTAGACCTACTCCCCCAAGCTATGTCTGTAGGCTCCATCTACAGATTAGGCACACAGAACTTCTTGATTTTTCCTGACAGTGTCCTAGAACAATCACACTGTTTACATTTTACCGAAAAGAACTTGTTTACAACTATGTAGAATTTTAACTGCAAAGCAAGGCCTCATAAATAAAGAAAAAAAAAACACTCCATGCTCCGGGATTAGAAGATTTAATACTGTTAAAATGACTGTACTACCCAAAGCTACCTGCAGATTCAATATGATCCCTGTCAAGATTCCAAAGGCATTTTCAGAGATATAATGAACAATCCTCACATTTGTATGGAATCACAAAAGACTTCCAACAGCCAAAGCATCTTGAGAGAGAAGAATAAAGCAGAAGGCAACATGCTAACTGGTTTCAAACTACTACAAAGTCACAGTCATCAAAACCACATGATATTGGCACCAAAACAGACACATCGACCCATAAAACAGAACGGAGAGTGCAGAAATAGCCCACACAGATACAGTCAATTAATCTACCGCAAAGCACCAAGAATATACAACGGAGAGGGGACAGTCTCTTCAACAAATGGTGCTGGGCAGGCTGCACAGCCCCCTGCAGAGAATGAACCGGCACCACGGCCTTACACCACACACAAACGCAACTCAGAATGAGTGAAGGACTTGGACGTGAGGCCTGAGAACAGAAAACTCCTACAAGAAAACATAAGCAGTAAAGTGTTGACCTCGGTCTTGGTGACGTTTTTTTTTCCCGACACCAGAAACAAAGGCGGCAAAAGCAAAAATCAACAGGTAGGACTGTATCAAACTGCAAAGCTGCACAGTAAAAGGAAACCATCAATCAAACAAGAAGGCAACCAGTGGGATGGGAGAAAATATTCACAAATAGTGTACCTGATCAAAAATCTATTAAAAAACCCATACAACTCTAGCAGAAACAAACAATTTTAAAATGGCCAAGGAATCTGAATAGACATTTTTCCAAAGAAGACATATAGATGGGCAACCAATACATGAAAAATTGCTCAGCATCACTGATCACCAGGAAGATGCAAATCAAAACCAGAATGATGTATCACTTCACATCTGACAGAATGGCTACTATCAAAATGACAAGAACGAACGAGCGTTGGCAAAGACGGGGGACGGGAACACTTGTGCACTGCTGATGGGAATGTGACTCAGTGCAGCCAGTATGGAAAATCTGTAGAGAGGTTCTTCAAAAAATTAAAATAGACCCACCATATGATCCATTTCTGGGTACTTATCTGAAGAAAATGAACACACTAACTCAAAAAGATATATGTGCCCCCCTATTCACTGCAGCATCATTTACAAGGAAATCCTGCCATGTGCAGCAACATGAATTAACCTTGCAGGAATTTTACTAAGGGAAGTATGTCTGACAAAGACAAATGTCATATGATCTCACGTATATGAGGAATTTTTTAAAAATTGAAGGATAGTTGATTCACAATTTTGTATTAATTTTTGATATACAGAAAGTGATCCAGTTACACATATACAACTTTCTCAGGTTCTTTTTCCATGATAGATTATTACAATGTATTGGATACTGTTCCCTGTGCTCTATAATAGGACCTTGTTTTTATATGTGGAATGTTTTAAAAAAAAAAAAACTGAGCTCATAGATACAGAGAACAGATTGGTAATTACCATTGGTGGGGGGATGAGGTGGGCAAAGTGGGTGAAGGGGATCAAAAGGTACACATTTTCACTTATAAGATGTATGTCACGGTGATGTAACATACAGCATGGTGACTGACTGTAGTTCATAATACTGTATTGTACAATTGAAAGTTGTTAAGAGGGGAGCTCTTAAAAGTTCTCATCACAAGAAAAAAAAACTGTAACTCTATGTGCTGAAGAGTTTAACTAGATTTATTATGGTCACCATTTTGCAATATACACATATATGGAATCATTATCTTATACATCTGAAACATATAATATGTCAATTGTATCTCAATTTAAAAAAAGCTATTTTCACTATCCTTTCATTATCCTTGATATTGCAGTGAGAACTATTAATTTTATTGAATTTTCATCTTTATGTGCATAGTTTTTTAACAATCAGATCAAATAGAAAGTATACATAAAACACTTCTGTGCAAGTGGAAGTGAAAGTCACTCAACCATGTCCAACTCTTTGTGACCCCACGGACTATCCAGGTCTATAGATCCCATGGATGATACAGACTATACAATTCTCCAGGCCAGAATACTGGAGGGGGTAGCCTTTCCCTTCTCCAGGGGATCTTCCCAACCCAGAGATCGAACCCAGGTCTCCCGCATTGCAGGCAGATTCTTTACCAGCTGAGACACAAGGGAAGCCCAAGAATATTGGAGTGAGTAGCCTATCCCTTCTCCAGTGGGTAGCCTATCCCTTCCTGACCCAAGAATCGAACCGGGGTCTCCTGCATTGCAGGCAGATTCTTTACCAACCAAGCTATCCTTCATATCAAAACACATAGTTCTCTTACATGACTACTGGGTTGCGAGTTGAACTAGCCTTTTTCTCCCCTCTCTAGTAGAAAAGCATTTTTATATGAAAAGAACTGGCAGACAAACTATGATTTTTGAGCCTTATCTATAGTTTCCTGAGAGTCAATGAAATGAGTCCATCATTTCGGGAAAAGGATAGTTTTTGTTATCCATGATAAAATTCACATTTTGAAAAACTTGTATCTGCCACCACGAACTTGACAGCATCCTAACACAAAGTTATTTTCAATGAGATTGTTGGAGGCAAAAAAAAAAAAACAAGAATAAAGTCACAAACTTTCTTTTCATAGTGCAGTCCAAAAAATGCTTGGGGAAAGCATGTGTACCTAGCATTATTCTTCCTCTCCCCCACTTTTTAAATTATAAGCTTCTCATACTTTCTTCTATGAACATTTTCCAACAAATCTAAAACAAGCATAAATTCCACCTAACTGACATTTTACTTGCATTTTCAGAAAAATCAAGAAGCCCTGTGCAATCTATTCTGTGAAAGGCCCTGCAAACACAGCCTGGGCAGAGGAAGCATACAAAAGTCTTGACTTATATATTTTAAGAAATGTTGTATGTCATGCAACTTTTACTGGTACAATAACAATAAGTGGCTTTCTCTCTTTGGTAACTGCCATGCTCATCAAAAGCCCACAGAGGGTGGAATTCTGCTCTTTCAGCTAAGACAGTCAGCAAGACTGCAATCACCCCTGCCTTTCTCTTCCAGAATATTTGAATTTGTTCACTATAGCAGATAAAGTCCTGATCAAAAGACAATAACTCACTATCTTACCCAGGATACAACTAGATTTTCCAAATGTCTACATAAACTGAATGTAGCATTGGCAAAAGAAAAATTTTTGAATCAAAATCAGTATTTCAAAAAATCTTATTAATATTTCTTCAAATAATATGACTATAAAAAAAGAGTATTCATAGATTTCATGGACAGGAAAAGGTTTCAGCTAAATATAAACTGAGGTATTTTATAGCCAAGCAATAATACTCATTAAATTGTATCCATTCTGTAACAATCAACCTTAAACTGTAACTAAGGCAGATTGATGGGGGAAGGCTGGAGTGTTAAAAACTACCACATCCTAGCCAGCCGTCAAAAGAAATTTTGCCATTTGCAATGGCATGGATGGACCTGGAGGGTATCAGGCTTAGCGACATAAGTCAGGTAGAGAAAGACAAGTACTGTATGTTACCACTTATCTGTGGAATCCACAAAATAAAAGACTAGTGAATATTTAAAAAAAAAAAGACTCACAGATATAGAGAACAAACTAGTGGCTACTAGTGGAGAACAGGGAAGGGCAAAATAGAGATAGGGGATTAGGAGATTAAAAACTACAATGTATAAAATAATTAAGCTACAAGGATATATTTTTATAGCACAAGGAACACAGTCAATATTCTATAATAACTAAAAATTGAGTACTATCTTTAAAATTTTTGAATGACTATGTTGTACACCTGAAACTAACACTGTAATTCAAGTATGTCTCAATAAAAATAAAAACAACAACAAGAAACAGTGATTAAGCAGCAAGAAACTCAGAAACTTGAGAAAACTCATTCTAACGCTGACTAAGGGGAGTATGAAAGAGTCGTGAAGAGTGCTAAGGTCAGAATGTGAACTTCCGCAATAACACGAGCAACACAGGGTTTGGAAAGGAGATATTCCAAGAAAGCTCAGAGCCCTTCAGCTCGTGCCCCTGTGGGAATGAAGTTAGAACCGCTCTGCTAATGCCCTGACGGTGATGCTGGTAAACACTGCTTGTCGTCAGGGTCATCCTCATCTGCCTGACGACACCGCTCTACCTTACTTACTTACCTACTGGGGACCACCACCGACCCCTTTTCACAGCTGTGAGGGCTAAGGCACAGAGGCGTCAGGCGGCTTCATCCAGGACACACATTTAGTAAGTGGCAAAGGCAGGATCAGAACCTGGGCAGTCTGGCTGCAAGATCCACACTTACCACTTCAACCCGCTGCTCACCGTCCCTCTAGTGTAGACGTAAGAGTAAGAACGCCGATGAGAATTTAAGGCTGTCGGGGAATTTAAGAGTTTCCTGGTGGTACAGTGGCTAAGACGCCTCGTTTCCAAAGCAGGGGGCACAGGTTCAAGCCTTGGTGGAGGAAATGAGATCCCACTGAATGGCACCGCACCCAGCTGGCTGAATGTGGTTCATGAGCGAAAGCTGTGAGAAGATACTATAGAATGAACACATCCTCCACGACATCCGGAGAGTATGTGTGACAGTTTCCCAAAGTTCTTTCCTATAATTTCCCTTTCGAGCATAAAGGACAAAAGTAAGCATGAGATTCTGCTCCTGGGGACCCCTACGCACTCAAACTGACTGTGAAATCCTCTTAGTATCTGACTAGTTACATAGGTGCTAGCCACAGGTCCACGTTAGGGGAACATCTACCCTAAAGAGCGGTTTGGTTCAGAGAGCTGAGTTAGAGTCCTCCCTTCTGAAGGCAAACGGAGAGTAGGCCAGCTGTGAGGACCCCTCCTGGTTTGTTGCCATGAGTTCCTGTCTTTGGGTGTCATCTCTTTCTCCTCTGGAGTGGTGGTAAGGAGAGGAGGCAGATCTAGGGCGTCCTAAAGCATTATCAAGGGATTTCCCGGGTGGTCCAGTGGTTGGGAACCCATCCTGCAAGGTGGGAGACGTGGGTTCAGTCCCTGGCCGGGAACTAGGATGCCACGTGCTGGGGAGCAACTCAGCTGGTACGCCACAAGGAGAGACCCCGTGTGCCCGACCGCTGAAGCCTGCGTGCTCTGGAGCCTGCTCGCTGCGCCCGCTGCGCCGGCAAGCCACACGCAGAGAGTCCGTGCATCGCAGCGAAGGCAAGGATCCTGAGTGCCGCAACAGAGACCAGACACAGCCGTATCAAAACAAGCGAACAAAGCGCTCCTGGTCATCAAACCACAAGTGAAAACAGAGCGGGGGGCGGGATGCAGCCTGCTGTGTCCCTCAAGACACACAACACAGCTCCGCCAAGCCTGCGGTCTCACGGGTACTGGAAAACAAGCGGCTGCGTGCAGGCAGGCCGTGACCAGGGGGATGGATGCGTTCATCAATTCAGTGGGGGATACAGAGGTATATCAAACCAAAACGTTGCGCAATTTAAGTATCCTACAACTCTGCCAATTACACCTCAATGCAGCTGGGGGAAAAATCAGAGAAAAGAACAGTAACGGGTGGAAACTTGGTTTGCTGCCAGGACACAGTTACCAAACTGTGTTCCCTGGAATCTTCAAACGGCTTGGGAATGCTCCTTGAGGAAAAGGGCCTCTGATCCTTTTGTCTAGATACTTGCTGTACATTTTTAGGAGTAAGCAAACTTCTGAGTAAGTTCCTATCAGAAAGGGCTCTGATGCTTTAAAAAAAAAAAAAAGTTGAAAATCACCACTTTGCCATACCATATTTTCCAACTCTTTGCGGGGAGAGTGTTTGGTTTGTTTATTAGATCTAGAGAAGCAGAAAAAAAAAAATCTTCTCCACCAATTTTTCCAATTAGAACAAGTAATTACATAAGAGTTCTTTGAGTGCCAACAACCTGCCAAACTATATGTTAGACACTTGCTCTGAATGAAACCAAATAATGCAACATGTCTGACGCACAGACAAACACCTGTATCACCATAGCAGCCATGCAACACCACCAAACATCCGCTCAACACACCTTCACCAAGATCGGCGTCCGACTCTCCCACTTCCATTTCAGCCCTGGATCCTACAGACGCAATACACGCTGAAGTTATTAAGGTTGTTTCTTTATCAATGACCTGGTCACCCCATGATATATAAGGAGGTTGTGATAAGTAACAAACAAGGCCCTACTATATAGCACGGGGAACTGTATTCCATATCCTCTGATAAACCATGATGGAAAAGAATGTTTAAAAAGTTGGAACCTGGATCACAGTAAGTGAAAAAGCTGGAACCTGGATCACAGAAAGTGCTAAAAAAAAAATAATCTGTTTATCAGCTAAACATGTAACTCACCAAAATGACCTGAAGGAAGATCTCGCATTGCCGCACATTATATAGGGCTTCTCTTAACATATAGGGCTGAAGTTCTTGACCCAGGAGGGGATCCTTTGCCACCTTCTCCAGGACGGCTGTGTAACGGTAGGCCTGGTCCTGAACTGCCTCAAGCTGGGAGTCAACGTGCTGAGTGGCGGCTGGGATTGCTTCCTGCAGGATAGCTGGTACTGGTTTGAAAGATATAACATCACAAACATGAGGCAAGCTAAAGGAATTCAGGGGAAAAAAGCCTAGAAGGTAGTCATATTTAAACAGTAGGTTGAGTCTGTTTTTATTTTTAACCAAACTAATAATAAGGAGGCAGGTGTTTCATCACCTCTACATCAGGAAGGAAAGAACCCAAAAAGAAAAACCTATCAACAAAGAAACAAGACAGAACACCACATGGCCAGAATAAGAACCAAAACCTAAGGCAGGCCACCTTTGGTCAATAAAACACAGAAGAGTCTAAAGAACAGACAGGCTTTGGCGTTACGTGCTATTAATTACATGCTTCTAGAAAAGCCACTGTATCTCTTCTTCTGTGAATCTTTTTTACTGCTTGTAAAAAAGGAAATAAAAGAGTACCATTTAAGAAGCTCATTGGGATACAGAAAAACAACAGAATCATCTAGCAAAGTAGGGAAATCTGTGAAGAATGGGAATTGGACTTCTTAGCACACTTTTTAAATTGCAAAAACAATTACCCTATTGGACTAGGCCAGGGATCTGGTAATAGACACTAACACCTTCTCAGTGGGCCTACATATGTACCAAATACACAAGGAATTTACTCCTACTGGTTGGTCTTTGAGCAAATATTTCAACAAATGCTTTCAAACTTACAGATAATGAATGCATTAAGTGCATAAGAGCATAGTAGAGGCTCTGGATTTATAGACTTGCAAATATTCTCCTCTTATTCTATTTCATTCCATTAACTACATCAGCAACAGTTTTCTTTTCAGGGTGATTTTTATTTTTTGAATCACTGAATTTTATTCCATTTTGGTTATTTGGCTTGGAGGGCTTCCCAGGAGGTACCAATAGTAAAAAAAATCCACCTGCCAATGCAGCAGATGCAAGAGACGCAAGTTCCATCTCTGGGTTGGGAAGATCCCCTAGAGCAGGAAATAGCAACCACTCCAGTTTTCTTGCCTGGAAAATCCCATGGACAGAAGAGCCTGGTGGGCTACAGCCCATGGGATCGCACAGTCAGACACAGCTGAGCACATATGCGTGCACAGAACATAGAGGCCCACTGACTGGGGGAGGCCGGACTCTAGCAGGTCCGCCCAGTCCTTTGACTGATTCACGCCCCGTACTAGCTTCATCTGCGGTGCGTGCCCAGTCATGTCCGGCTCTGCGACCTAATGGACTGTAGCCCAGCAAGCTCCTCTGTCCCTGGAATTTCCAGGAAAGAATTTAGAGTGGGTTGCCATTTCCTACTCCAGGGGACCTACCCAATGCAGGGATCAAAGCCCCGAGCTTCATGGTACATAAAAACGCACAATCTTGTCCCAATGAAATGAAAGATTACTATACATTATGAACAGTGGCAGTACCTAAGGTAGAGTCAAAACTGCAAACGTTAAACCCAGGAATGCCAGTGGTGTACTGGGTATTATTTTCCTCTGTTCCCATTAAATTTTAAACCTGTGTAACCTATAGCATTAACCTAATGATATACCTACAGTCATCGATGCCTTCTCCTCCCCTTCCACAGTCTCGGTTAAACAGGCGGATTCCGGTCACAATCATGGTGAGTTCTTTCAGCTGGCACTCTTTGTCCTTCTTAGAAAGGGTTAGAAACGTCCCAAGCTCAGTCTGAGGGAATACGCTCTGCAGGGCAGCTAAACAAACACCGAAAGGACGACAGAACGGTAGAATAAGACACCAGAACTTAAATAACAAGCCTCCTTCAGCAGAAAGCCTAGGGGCTTGTCTTTATAGAGTTACCTAGATTATTCTTTAACTGTCTGATACCTGATTCCAGAATCCTTGGCAAAATTTAGCATACATCAAAGCTGAGCTGCTAAAAATAATGCCATTGCTTCACATCTGTTTCAACAATTATGCATCCATCAGTGATTTTTTGGCAATGGGCATTCAAACAAGCTTTCTAAGTAGGAGTCTGAGTAGGGAAAAAAACGATGCTTTAAAGGAACTATGGAAGAAAGCCGTGGGAAGGTTAGAGATATTGCCTACTCCTCATCTTTTATACGAAACTGGGCAAGTATTTCCTAAGGATAAAACAGTGCTGTTTACCTCCATCCATCCTAGATGACAGACTCAACTGCTTCCATCAGTATGAAACTCACTTCCCACGGCTCAGTCAGCCTGGTCCTCTTAATCACACGGCCAAGGCTTCTCCAGTGAGGAGTAACAGGCCCCTAGGTACCTAAGCTCTAAGGCGACGAACATACCCACTTCCCAGAGGTGCTGCTGGAGTTTTAGTGATGACTGTGTAAGAGGAATGTGGGTAAATTCTAACCTCTTATTTGTGCTAATTTTTTTTTCAGACAAAAGGGGAAAACTTCAACGTTCAACACTTGTAATTCACCATATTTTATCAGCTACGATGTTCATGGATGTTCACACATGGAATGGAAATGGTGTACGTTTTTACCTGTTGCCTCTCTGACAATCTTGATGTCTGTCGGGGACCCCAGCCCAGAGCGCAGTAACACGTAGCTGACGATCTTGCGGTAGAGGCTTTCCAGCTCCTCTCGGGCACACGCTCGACTGTCTGTAATCTCTCTGCTAACCGAACTTAACCTAGACTCGATGACCCGGTGATGTTCTTCAAGAAATTCCTCTAAAAATGGCAACAGACAATGTTCCATATATTGATACTTAGAATTCTTCTCCGGTAAGAAAGTAGGACCAGAGGGGGAAATGGCATGGTATGGCAATTCTACTGCATGAAAACAAGTATTTTCTTAGGATATAGTCATCAAAAAAATAAATAGTGGCCAGCAAGTAACTTCAAGACAAAAATCTAGTGGGAAAGATGTACTAGTGATTCAAATGGCATACTTTGTCAAAACATGTAAGACTTTTAAACAGACAATCCAAACATAATAGATAGGGCTAAAACCTCCTAGTTAAGCAGAAAGTATACAAGATATTTTACAATATACATTATAAACATATACAGTATAAATATAGGTACTATCTGTATGCTATTGGTAAGCACATGTAGTATACTGTATGTAAGCCAATATAAATACCCGTATAGACAGTATAAATATTCCTCTTCAGCTATGAGTGTTTCTATTTTAGTTCTAGATAAATTTCCTTTGAATGGCATGACTGTAATACAATGTTGCATCAAGAACTGTATCCCTTTCCCCTCTTCCTATGACAGGATGAGGTTTAAGCTTAATTGTGGCAGGAGCCACATTCACCAGCACTATAATTGTTGCAACTAAGTCCATTAGACACCCTTTAACAAGGGCAATAATTAAAATATCAACTTCACACAATTTATAGCTATAACTTTACCACAAAACCTCAAACTTTGAAATTAAGAAAAATCTAAATTACATCAATTCATTCCTATTGTTTTAGAATGTCATTGTGCTGGTTTAGTCACTAAGTTGTGTCCGACTTGTGACCCCATGGACAATAGCCCGCCAGGCACCTCTGTCCATGTGGATTCTCCAGGCAAGAACACTGGAGTGGGTTGCCGGCTCCTTCTCCAGGGGATCTTCCCAACCCAGGAATCAACCCAGGTCTTCTGCATTGCAGGCAGATTCTTTACCAACTGAGCTACGAGGGAAGCCCTAAAATGTCATTATTATTAATCAAAAAAGCAAGATATATGATTTTACACATATAGCATAACTAAAAGTTTAATACATAGAGGGAAAAAAGACAATGAAAATCACCGAATGGTTAATAATGATTCCATTACAGTCAAGCAGAGGCAATCTTTATTTTCCTTTTTATCTTGTTTCCAGTTTATCTCGGATGTATGTAATAAACAATTTACACACAAAATATGTTCTGAGCTTATATTTCCCATCATTAACTTCATTTTTAGGTAAGTTACATAATTTAGGGAAGCATTATGAGATGATAATATAAACCAGGAACCAAAAAAATCAGCAAATTAAAAATTTGAACTTCAATGGGCTGGCTGCTTTACGATATTATGTATGAGTCATATAACAGTTAAAGCACAACAGACTCAGAAACTTTTGACACTCATTAAGGCCAATGGTCTCATTTCGCATCTCCAATGTTATTACATTCTTCAAAGTTGGAAAAAAATTCAAAAGACAGGCAAAAAAGTTAAATTGTTCTTCATCAACCAAATGAAGCCCTATAACCTGAAATACAATATGAATCTTCTTTTTTTTAAATGAATCTTCTTTTAAAGGGTATCAATATAGGTAGATATATGTTACCTCGACTTGTATAATTCATATCAAAGTAGACTTGCATCTTAATGGTGTCCAGGGAAGGATTTTTGCTGTCCAATAGCCGATTCACACAAAGCTAAAAGAGAATATCCCATAAATGCTTCTCAATCAGAAGTTATCTTTAAAATCAAAGAGAAACATCAAAGCAATAGCTTCTGATATTTATCTACCAATAACCCCTTGTATTATTTTTTTCCTCAGAACTTCACGCTTTATAGATTATTTAACCAGTAACATTTATTAAGTAATAAGCTATTTCCCCTGAGTTAGCCAATATTACCAAACCCAGGTGGCCAGCAGTCTAGCTGGAGGCGAGGCCCTCAACAAGGTCCGTCTCTGAAGATTCCACATGGGTGGGCATTTCATGAAGCTTGTGCTCACGACTGGAGCTCTTCCTGAGTTCCTCACTACCATTTATTTGAACCTTCATGCTCCTTTTTTTTAGCTGATGCTGGAGGTCATGTGCATTTTATAAGAAGCTGCTGTGGCGACCATCCTCTGCTCACAGACAATCTCTGAGCCTGCCTTCTGTTTCCAAATTTCTTCCTCTGGTCCGTTTTCTCCCGCCTGCCCTCGCCCGCCCCATCCCCGCACCAACACACACACAGATAGCTCATTCCCCTCCTCTGTCTTGCCCTTTGAGGATAGATCGTCCACCTGAATTTTTCTTTTCTCCTCTCTTCCCCACCCCCCAGCCCCACTCTTCTCTATCTCATGTGAGACTTTATGTCTGTACCTGGCGGGCACACCGGCTTCACCCAGCCCACCTCCCAGGGCACCAGCACCACTTTCCTGGGAGAAGGGAGAGCAGGCAGGCGTGAGGGTGGGACACCTGGACCGATCCCGGGGGAGAGGTGCCGGGCCAGGCACAGACCTTACAAATGCAAAAGTTAGCTCGTCCACATGATTCTTAATTGAGGAAAAAGGAAACACTCTTTATCACTTGAATTATGATATAAATTGACAGTTAAGGTCCAGGTCACATTAACAGTACACTGAGCATAGGGAACTATATCCAACATCCTGGGATAAACCATAATGGAAAAGAACATAAAGAAGAACTTACATATGTGTATAACTGATTCACTTTGCTGTGCAGTGGAAATTAACACAATATTGTAAATCAACTACACTTCAATAAGAAAAATAAAATTCAAAAAATATATCAAACTTTATTCTTGCCAACTGAGTTGAGTTAGAGGGGGGGAAATTGCTTCCTGAGCCACAAAAAGGAGAAAAACCCTTTCTGCCCCTCCTTGGTTCTTCTCCACGGCTTTCCAACGAAATTTCTGACTGACCATTAGTCATTTCCCCTATTGCCAAGAACAGGCTTCATAGCACATTCTCAGTTTCAGCACAGAAAGACCCAGCTCTCAGCTGCCATAGAGAATCATGGAGTTTCTTCTGCACGGTTATCCTAACAACATTTCCCCTAGTTCCAAGCTTCCAAAGCTCTTCCTGATCCTCTAACATCTGCGGACAGACCTGTGTTCCACTATGCAAGTTGGTGGCTGAGAGAGAAGACAGAGATGATAAAAATTTTCTCTACCATTTGTTTGAGCTCAGAAAACATCCACATACAAGTCTGGGAACGCTTGTTTCAAATATTTTGTGTGAAGGAGGGAATTAAAATAATTAAGCCCAGGGGAAAAAATAATGTTGAAATTTTAGGAAATCCATTCACAAATATTTAGAAAATAAACATTTAAGCATCTAAAACCAGTGAATCAAACTTAAAACATATGGAAAAATTAACAGTATCTAAAGTTCCTGCCTTCTTTAGTTCTCACAACTGCTTTTCAGGCACATCTACTTGATTTATTTTTTTTCTTCTATAGTAGAGCCTTTATGGTTAGCTCTTCATTTCTTTTAAATACAGCAGTGTATAGACGTCAATCTCAAATTCTCAAGCTATCCTATGAATCATTTTGTTCTTGGCTTCAATTTTTCTTTTAGAAAACACAAATTATGTTGAATCAATAATTATATGAATTTGTATATAACTGTATATAAGTCAGTTAATAATTTTCTCAATGTCTCATTAGATGAATAAGATGTCTCTAAAATACTGTGGCAGACATTGCTACCCACCAGCATCCATGCCCCTCCTTCCTTACTAACAAAGCCTCAATCTGGATTAAGCCAGAGATTTTCTTTCAGCTAAAAAAGGAAAGAGGAAAACAATCAATATCCCAGGCTCACTTGCAATATCATTCTAATCAATAAATGCAAGGGCTTCCCAGGAGGCATGGTGATTAAGAATCCATAGGAGATATGGTTCGGTCCCTGGGTTGGGAAGGTCCCCTGGAGGAGGAAATGACAACCCACTCCAGTATTCTTGCCTGGAAAATTCCACAGACAGAGGAGCCTGGCAGGCCACAGTGTACCGGCTGGCAAAGAGTCAGATATGACTGAGCACGCATGCAGGCCATAAATGGAAAGAGATGGGAGGGATTCTGGGAAAGCCCATTATTTTCCAAAAACAAACTGACAGATCCAATTGCACACATACTTTGACCTTTATCCTCTCACCTTACACCTGCCTAAAGGTGGAAGAGCTTTCTTGTGACCCTGGGGTGAAAACACATGCATGATGGTGACCTAGGAAGTCAGGAAAAACAACCTATGAACCTCTAGACTTCATTTTATGAGAAAAAAATTAATCTCTCATTTGTTTGCACCACTGTTCGGTGGGGTTTTGTTTCATGGAGCTGAAGGCACTATAGATCAACACAAATCAAATATTTAGAATTGAGAGTAAATCATTCAAAATTTGAGAAATGTTGGATAATCACCTTTACCAGTTTCTGCACATCACTTTTTGTGAGCGTTCTATCCGTGTTAAAGCCATTACTCGGGTCCAGAACAACAGCTTTCACCTGAGAGTAGGAAAAAGCCCATTACATTTATTTCATATTACTACAACATTAGTTTAATATTTTTCCACCTTTTAAACAACTCTCTCCTGGTTACCCAGGGATCGATCACTCAGCTGAATTTCTCACAACCCACTTCGTCAGCGTCTTCATCAGAAACTGGAGAAAGGAAGCAAGTTTACATTTTGGGAAACAAGTCGGAATCTTTTACCATATTTTACTGTGCATCATTAAACGAAAAGCAAGAACAGAGAGATATCAAGGAAATGAGCAATTTTTACAACAGTGAACAACACATGTTAAAAAGAAAAAAACTTACAGCACAGGAAAAACATTGATGTTTCTAAGATTCTTTCAGATCTTATAAATCAGTCTCTTAAATCTAGAACTAACATGCTTTATAGACTTAAAAAAAACAACAACAGTATTTTTGCCTGGAAAAATCCCATGGACAGAGGAGCCTTGCAGGCTACAGTTCATGCAGTTGCAAAGAGTCGGACACGACTGAGCACATACAAACACAACTTGTCCAACAATATCCATGGGTTTCCAGTGGAACAAGTTAAGAAACTATCACAGAATTCTAAGAGCAAAATAGGCACTGCTGAAAAAAAATTTTTAATAAAGCAGTAATTCACAAAAATATTTATTCTTACCATAAAAGCAACTAGAGTTTCAGTAACAATCTCTCCATGGGCTGCACATTCTTGTCCTATTTCTCGAATGATACTCTTTATAACACTTTCAGCCTGAGTGGGAAGCATTCTAAATAAAAAGAGTTTTTAAATTGTATTTATATATTATTTTTTCCTTTTGAGATTCCACCACTAGTAAATTTGTAAAGAGTCATATTATTTATTAACTTAATAATATTTACTAGTATATAGGCCCCTCTTGTTTTTCATTAGTTGGTTTCATATTTATAAAAATGAAGGACTGATAATAACAGTGAGAGCAATTGGGAGTTAATGATTGAAACATTTCCTCTTTATTTAAATGATGGTGGTCATCAAAAGCACCCTTATAACATGATATTTTAATTAAAAAATGTTAAACAGTATTAGAGACGGGGGATGGGTGTAGGAGTAGAATTAGTGAGAAATTCCACTATGTAGGCGGCAAAGTCAGCTTGAAACAGGACATGCTTATTTCATCACATTCACTAAATGACCTTTCATAATTATCAGAGACTCTTGGAACACAATTCTTGCTCGAATCATCAAAATTCTATTTCTTGCACATCCAAGTCAAGGTTTAGACTCTTGATTAAAAACATGAAAACAAAAAAAGCAAAACATATAATGAGTCATGGATCATGGGGAAAAAAATGAACTCCTGGAAAGGTGGTAGGTGTTGGTTTTAACAGTGGTCAGGTTTTCTGATTTGTATCTGTAAATAAGCACAGGGGAAATCAGCACGCAGAGAATGACAAAGGCAGTCCCAGGTAGGGAAAGATCACTGTCAGCGTATTAGGGTTCAGGTAAGGTTAACAACACCCGGGATCTAGTCCAGGAGGACCAGAGAGCCTGGTTCCCACCGAGCCCATTTCCTAGCTGAAACCTTGCGCATCTCCTTCTCTTTGAAGTGATTTTCTCATCTGATAAGTATAAATCCTACTAGTACTCTCTCCCTGGAGCCGTCCTGAGGACTGAGTTCTGCATCAGTTCAGTTCAGTCACTCAGTCGTGTCCGACTCTTTGTGACCCCACGGACTGCAGCGCGCCGGGCCTCCCTGTCCATCACCAAGTTCTGGAGTTTACTCAAACTCAAGTCCATTGTGTCTGTGATGCCATCCAGCCATCTCATCCTCTGTCATCCCCTTTTCCTCTTGCCTTCAATCTTTCTCAGCACCAGGGTCTTTTCCGATGAGTCAGTTCTCATCAGGTGGCCAAAGTATTGGGGTTTCAGCTTCAACATCAGTCCTTCCAATGAATATTCAGGGTTGATTTCCTTTAGGATTGACTGGTTGGATCTCCTTGCTGTCCAAGGGACTCTCAAGAGTCTTCTCCAACACCACAGTTCAAAAGCATCAATTCTTCGGTGCTCAGCTTTCTTTATAGTCCAACTCTCACATCCATACATGACTACTGGAAAAACCATAGCTTTGATTAGAGGGATATTTCTTGGCAAAGTAATGTCTCTGCTTTTTAATATGCTGTCTAGATTGGTCATAGCTTTCCTTCCAAGGAGCAAGCCTCTTTCAATGTCATGACTGCAGTCACCATCTGCAGTGATTTTGGAGCCCAAGAATATAAAGTCTGTCACTGTTTCCATTGTTTCCCCATCTATTTGCCATGAAGTGATGGGACCGGATGCCAAGATCTTCGTTTTCTGAATGTTGAGTTTTAAGCCAACTTTTTCACTCTCCCCTTTCACTTTCATCGGGAGGCTCTCTAGCTCCTCTTCACTTTCTGCCATTGGGCTGGTGTTATTTCTGTATCTGTGGCTATTGATATTTCTCCAGCAATCTTGCTTCCAGCCCGGCCTTCCGCAAGGTGTACTCCGTTAAGCAGGGTGACAACATGCAGCCTGACTTACTCCTTTCCCGGTCTACATACCTGGCGGTTAACGCAGCGCGTGGCAGAACCAGGCGCGTCCCCCAGCAGCTGGCAACCAACAGGCGCCTGCCCCGGGGATGGGAGGCCCGCGCGCGCAGGCGCCGTCGCCCCTCCCGGCTCCCGCGGCCCCCGGCCCTGCCCACACCCCCGAGTTCTGGCCGGCGGGGTAACCCTAACCCTGACCCTGACCCAGCCCGGGCCAGCCGTCTGACCTGGGGACCCGAGGGCCTCCGACCGGAGGCGGCCGCTCCTGACGCTCAGCGGCGGGGCCTGGAGGCCCTACTGCGGCGGCGGAGCCAGGCTAGACGACGGGCTCCCGCGGCCAGGCTGCGCCCGCCGAGCCAGGCCGCCCCCTCGCGAGGTGCACCCCGGGGTCAAGGGCGCGGAGCCCGGCTGCGCGGACCGCGACGAAGTGACGCCGGAGCCGGGGCGGCCTGATCTTCCCGGGGGCTCTCACGGCAGCCCGGCGTCCCGGCGTAACCATGGAGACAGACGCTCGGGCCCGGAAGGGGCGGGGCCTGGGCGTGGCTGGGTCCAAAAGAGCCTTTCCTGGAAGGGATGGGCGAGGATAACTTAAAAAGAAGAAGACACGCGAGATACAGACCCAAGGCCCAGCGAGAAGAAGACAGCTGCACTACGCCGCAGTGAGCTAAAGCATGGCAAAAACTAGATTTCTTAAGCAACCGTATTAACTTGGCGTGGAAACCTATGCAGTGTTAAAGAAAGAGAGATATGGGCAAATTCTCTGCAAGTGTCAGTAGACTCTTGATTAAGATTCCCTAATGCACCTGAACAGTATTTATCTGGATGTTCACTTTATAACTGTTCAATGGTGCATATGTTACATTAACCTTTTCTCTATATGTTATATCTCAGAATAAAAAGTAAAGTAAAGGCACAATAATGGAGAACTTCTCCACTTTGGGCTATCCTTTTGGGCTATATAGATCATTAAAATAGAGCTGCATCCTGGTTTCTAGAAACCCTCAAAGTTAAAATAAAAATTCAGATCTCGTGCTTTTCACCTATCTCACTCATGTTCTCTATTATTATCCATACACTATGCAACAGTTGGCTATTTTTTAAAAACACAAATCATCATGTTAGTCTATGTAATATGTGTGGTTTACCAGTTTTGAAATGAAGGAAGTCATAGTCTTAGAATTAGCTGACCATTTCCTTTTCCAGTTTAACTTTCCTTCTCCACAGAAATGCTTGCTAATGGAGTGGGTAGCTGAATTTTCAGAGTAATGATGAAAAACAAATCATTGCCCAAGGAAGACAATGCAAGTCATTCTTACTGAAGTTTCCCTTAGAAAAAGCATTAACTATTTTTAGTCTGCTTTCCCACATCCTTTCAGTCAAGAAGATTCACAAAATCATTTCTTAATCATCTTCCTTAGAGAGATTTCTCTTTAGAGTTAGTTACATGGGCACAGATATGAAGAGCCAGAAAAAAAGCAAAATTTGAGTTTCCTGACACAAAAACAGCAAGCTTCTTAAGTTCATCAGCGTGCACACATGCTAAGTTGCTTCAGTTGTGTCTGACTCTGTATGACCCCATGGATGTAGCCTGCTAGGCTCCTCTGTCCATGGGATTCTCCAGGCAGGAATACTGGAGTGGACTGCTGTACCCTTCTCCAGGTGCTCTTGCCAACCCAGGGATCAAACCCATGTCTCTTACATCTCCTGCAATGGCAGGAAGGTTCTTTACCACTAGCACCACCTGGGAAGCCCAAGTTCATTAGACTTACCCCTAAAAATTGGCCTTTCTTTATGATTGTCGATTACCTTTAAAGGTAAGATGAAGGATGAGCAAAAGCATTAATTATTGGTTTCCCATCTTTTTCTCCATCACATGCCTCAGCCCTCGGGGAAACAGCAAACCTTAGGGTCAGATTTTCACAATCTAGGTGGGGGTGTGACTGGGGGGCTGACTTGAAGCACTTGCTGCAGATCCCGAAGCATGGGGTCCTGTTCTTTCAAGTGTTACAAGAGAAGTGGAATTACAAGAACACACTGCAAGGAGATCCAACCAGTCCATCCCAAAGAAGATTAATGCTGGGTGTTCATTGGAAGGACTGATGCTGAAGCTGAAACTCCAATACTTTGGCCACCTCATGCGAAGAGTTGACTCATTGGAAAAGACCCTGATGCTGGGAGGGATTGGGGGCAGGAGGAGAAGGGGATGACAGAGGATGAGATGGCTGGGTGGCATCACCGACTCGAAGGGCATGGGTTTGAGTAAACTCTGGGAGTTGGTGATGGACAGGGAGGCCTGGTGTGCTGTGATTCAGGGGTCGCAAAGAGTTGGACATGACTGAGCGACTGAACTGAACTGAACTGAAGTGGTTCTTTCTTAAAAGTATTTCTCCCTCAAACGAGGTAAATTCCATATACATAGTCCTAATGAATAAAACAGGATCTAGAGCATAAAACCCTTTACATTATAGCCTCTGTGACAGTGATTCTCAACACTAGAGAGTGAGAAATAGCATATCAGAAATTCCTTGGGAGTCCCCCATGATGAATTCTGAGATCTATTTACCTACTTTGTATATGCAGATAATGTTACTAGGTAGCTTTTTAAAAGGTGAGTTTCTCCCTGTCTTTCACCCATCCACTCCCACACTCATCTCCTCAGTCCTTAAATTAACAACCCAGTCTTCATTATTGTCTCTTGAGTCAATTCAAGTCTCTCCATTTCCACTTCTGAATTAATTAAAGCAACTACTTTTTCTTCTTTTTTTTGGCCTGGATTACAACAGCCAATTAAATGAGCTCCCCTCTCCAGCCAGGGACCCTCCAAATCTTTGCCTATACTAAAGTTAATACTTAAACAGTGGAAATCTGATCATGTCATTTCCCTGCCTAAAAGCTCATGAAGGCTTCTCAGTGGCTTTGGGGCAAAGTGCAAACTTCTTGGCGTGGCATATAACATGCCGACGACCTGCTCTCAGCTCGCCCACCCAACGTCAGCTCTCACAACCACCTCCCTCCCCCTCCAGACCACACTCTTTCTACTTGCTGGCCATGCTGCATTACTCGTCGGCCTCCAGATCTCTGCAGAGGTCACTTCCTCCATCTGAATGTCCTTCTTCCCTCTTCATCTGGTTGATTCCTCCATATTGTCAGTAGCCATGTCTCCCATGAAACTTTCTCTGACCTGTCAATTGGGTGTAGGGTCCTAAACCTTCACCTTCATCTGATTCCAAAATATTTCCACCTACCCCAAGAGGAGTGTCCACAGTCACTAAGCAGTCACTCCCCACGCCTGTCCCCCAGTACGTACACCCGATGGAGTTCTCCATACTCTCAGGGAATCTGTTTTCTTGTCTGTACCCCCACTAGACCACAAGCTCCTTGAAGGCAGGGAACATAATCTGTGGAATCCCCAGCACCTAAGAACAGCCTGGGACATAACAGTCACGCAAGACAGTCTGGGTTAGGGAGGCGAGTTTAGGACTCGGAGAGTGAAAAAAAAAAGAAAGGAGAAAGAAAGAAATTTTAGATTCTTTACTATCTTTACTGAAAAGTTAGGGTGATTTTGGAGGGAATTATAATTGTGCAGGGAAAGGAGGAGGCATTGAAATGACAGGCCTTCAGGAGATCTTCCCCTGACTTCACGTTTGACTCTCATGCTTTGGGGTCTCCTACCCACCTCTAAGCACCCCTTTCTGTGTCCCCAGGAAGAAAGGTTGCTCCTTTTGACCACGCCTCAAACTAGAGTCTGCAGCTTCCAGTGGTGCCTGGGCTTTAGAAGGGTGGGACTTCTAGGCTTACAGGCTTCTTGGAAGAGCAGGTGCTAAAGGTGCAGATGGTGCCTGGTGATTGGGCTCCAGACTGACTTCATCTTTGTGCTTCCCTTCTTCCGTGAAGGGCACTATGGCTTATTGGCTCCCAAGGACAAACTTTAATTTGGTAAAGTCTTATTTAAAAAAAATAAAATTTTCAGGATCACAGACATAAAAAATAAACTTACGGCTACCAAAGGGGAAAGGAATAAATTAGGAGTTTGGGATTAATAGACACACACCACGTGAGGCCGCTCAGTCGTGTCCGACTCTGGGCGACCCCGTGGACTGCAGCCCACCAGGCTCCTCCGTCCGTGGGATTCTCCAGGCAAGAGCACTGGAGTAGGGTGCCACTGCCCTCTCCAGGTGACCCTCCCGACCCAGGGAGTGAGCCCGGGTCTCCCGCATTGTAGGCAGATGCTTTACCGTCTAAGCCACCAGGGAAGTGGGTCATATATACACACTTCTATATATATTTAATATATAGATACACACTACTATATCTTAAATAGGGAAACAACAGGATCTACTGTATGGTGCAGGCAACTATATCCAATATCTTGTAATAACCTACAATGGAAAAGAATCTGAAAAAGAACAATCTGGTCAACTCCCCTTCCTGTATGGCTGAAACCAACACAACTATGAGTCAACAATACTTCAATTTTTAAAAACGAAATAATTTTTTTCTCAATTATCAAAGAACTCACCTTATTCTGTAGTCTGTGAGTCCTCATTTTTTTGAAGAGGAATTTTTTTGACCAGTTTGTTGAAATTATAATAGAGCTGCATTCCACTTTCAGGAGCTATTTTGTTGTGGCTAGATAATGGTCAAAGATTCCATCAGTTTATTTTAATATAAGTTGTTCCTCCAATGGTGAGCGCTGGGCTGCGAGTCCCTCCTGGCCCACTGCAAGAAGGAAGATAGTAACAATTCAGCCGAATTTCTGACATACTCCAAGCTCATTATCTCTAACATGATCCATGCTCATTATCTCTAACATAAATCTTCTCTCAAAACCCATCTAACTCGACATTCTTTATTGGGGTGAACTGTCAGTAATTAATAGCAGACACAATGACTGAAGCAGCCCAAACCTGCTTCAGAAAGTTCTCCTCTCTCTCCATCACCCTTCACATGGGGACTTGTCACCAAGCCAGCCCCTTCCTCCTTCTGAGCACGTCTAAAGCCCATTCCCTTCCCTAATCACTTCCCTAGTTACTGTGTTCTGAGGGCTCTTAAATGTTTCATCTGCTTCTTGTCTGCACCCCTCCTAAATGCCAAGCTGATCGAATAATTTCCTATGTGCGGCTCTTTGAAAACATCCCACTACCTACAAGAAAACAGTCAGTCCCACTAGAATGAGATTCGAGTTCTTCCCTGATCTGGCCTCTTGTCTCTCTACCTGCACTGTCCAATGTGGTAGCCATCAACCACAAGAATCTAGTCAAAATTACGTGAAATGTAAAACCGGATTCCTCAGCTGCACGAGCCACATTCCGCTAGGGGCTGCCACATCTGACGGTGAAGACAACAGAATTTTCCCATCATCGCAGAATGTTCTCCTGGCACTTAGGCCTGCTGCTGCCTAGTCACTAGGTCATGTCCGACTCTTCTGCGACCCCGTGGACTGTAGCCTGCCAGACCCTTCTGTCCATGGATTTCCCAGGCCAGAAAACTAGAGCAGGTTGCCATCTGCTGTCCAGGGGACCTCCCTAAGCAGGGACTGAGCCGCCAGCTCCTGCCGTGGCAGGCAGGTTCTTCACCCCGAGCCACAGGGAAGCCCCTGCTGCGGTACCCGACCTCAGCCTCGCAAACGGCTCACACCGCGAGCATCCTGTGCTCTGGCCAAAGCAACTTCCGTCCATCGGATTACTTGCCCTGCCCAACGCGCTTTCAAGACAAAGCTCAAATGTCACCCCATCCCCACCCTCACGCGGTCGGCTGGCTCCCCCGGGCCTCCATCGCACGATGCAGACCTCCGCCCTGGCCCTCCCAACCCTCCTGGTCACCTGCTGGTGTTCGCGTCTGATTCCTTTTACTGTGGTGTGAGCTTGCTGGGGGAGTGGGCCCGATCATGCTTATCTCTGTGTTCCTGGCTCCTGGACCAAAGCCTGACATATAATACACACTCAATTTTTTGTGAGCGAATACATATTACAAATAAATATTCAAAAGGTCAAGAGTCTTCATAAACGGCTAGCGTTCCAACTTAAATCCTTCGCTGACAGGTAAAAACCTGGAAGAAGAAATATGTTGTCAGTCGGGTCATCAAAATACTCTATATCCTCTCTTAAATCACAGTCTTATGCTAGAGTTGCATTTCATTTAAAATTAATCCATGAGCAGTATGACAGTTTGAGCAGATAATTGAAGTATTTTGACAGGTATAGCAAGGTGTGACTAACGTACAAGGAAGCAATTCTGGCTTCAACAATGATTAGATACACACCTATCATATTAAAAACATGAAAATTTGGCTAGCATCTTAATATTTATTAAGGGCCTAGTATAAAAATAGTTTGTTGGGACAAAAAAAAAAGCCCAACACAACCCAATCAGAAAATGGGCAGAAGACCTAAACAGACGTTTCTCCAACCCATTTCTCAGGTGTATGAAAAACATTCCTTGTATCCACACGCTGAGGGTGGAGGGGGGCAGGAAGTCCTTTGATGTCTCTTCTTATAAGCAAACTAATTCCATCACAGGAGCTCCACCCTCAGGACTTTAACTAAACCTAACACCTCCCAAAGACAGAACTTCCCAATACCATCACATTGCTATCCAACCTGAACCTCAACTCAAGTCCTGTCTCTTCCACGAGGCTTCATGAAGCCACACAAACCCCTGCTCTATCCCCACCCCCGTCTTAGTGGTACTTCATCATGCATGCACCGCTTCATGGTGGGCTTCAACATAATAATTTGGGGAGGACAAAGCACTCAGCTCATAACACTGCCCTTCAGAACGCTCTGACAGAGATGTCCCTCATCGCTGCTGAAGGACATCACCAATATCTGTAAGCCCCTCTCTTATTCCCCTCCCCCAACTTCCTCTGTCCTCTTCCCCTTTATTCCTGGACTTGTAATAACCTATGGTGGAAAAGAATCTGAAAAAGAATATATGAGGAAACCAATCCCATTTTTGCCACTGTGGAACAGTCTTTAGTGTTTAAAAATTTTTTATTGATGTTTAGTTAATTACAATGTTGTGCTAGTTTGGAGTGTATATGAAAGTGATCATATACATGTATATGTACATTTATATATGGACATATTTGTGTGTGTATAGACAAAGTAACTTCCCTGGCTTCCTCATTTCAGAAAACCATCAGAGGAGGTGTATGAACCACAGGAGACCTGAGTAACCTCTCGGCCCTGTAATTCTGTTATTTTAAGTCTACCGTGGCCTATATTTGCTCTTTCTGTGGACTTTCTCCAGCAGCACCCTAAAACAGAGAGCTGTAGCAAAGCTCAAGCTGACAGGGAGAATCAATACCCGACGAGGGCTGAGCTGACCAGGGTGGGACTATGCTTACACCGCTGGGTGTCAGGAGGCACAGCCGGCAGAAAACTGTTCCTTCTCATGCCAAATGAAATGACGTTGAGGTCTGTGGAGCTGAACTATCAAGTGATTAAATGAAAGGTGACTGGTGCGTCATCGGTGCTGTTACAAAAATTGTGCTCTAACGTTGAAAGGTGGGAAGTCCAAATGTGTGATGCTCCCAGCATGTATAAGTGAAGTGCTGCTGAAGTCCTCCAGGGATAGAAATAAGGGAACATGTACTGCCAAGTATCTGACTGTCACTTGCAGAAAGAACAGTGATCAGATTGTGATCCTCAGAGGTAAGTCCATAGCGCCCAAGAAAGAAGAAATTCCCTCTTGCTGTATGAATGTCATCTTTCAAACAAAAATCAGTGCAAAAAAAAAAAAATCAATGCAAAAAACTATTTCCAAATCCAGCCTCAAGGACATACAACTGCTCATAAATGATCCCTGTGTAGATCACAGGGCCACTCTTGTCACCTGTGTGTGAGGGAGCCACCTGCTGTTGAAATAGGATCCTGTGGCTACGATTTCTTCCATTTTTTCCCAACTACATAAACTGCGTAAGTTTAGCTCCAGTAATCCAGACCAAAAGTTCTATAGAATTTAAGAAACCAACATAACTTTTAGGGATAAGTAACACACAGTACCTTCCCTGTCTCTTTTGCAAGTCAGAAAATATTTGTTAAGCATCAATATCCATTTATTAACACATTGAAATTCTCAAGTTTCTGGCATGCAGGAAATAATGAAGCAGTCTGTATTTTGACAAATACAAATAACAAATGTCCCTGCCAATTTCCTTCTCAGTGTTTTGGGGAATACTATGAACTGTCTTGCCTATCCCAGTGCTATCCAACCTGCAACCCCAGCTCAAGTCTTATCTCTTCCATGAGGCTTCATGAAGCTGCATGAACCCCTGCTCTACCCCCGAGACACCCCTCTTATTGGTACTTCATCATACATGCACTGCTTCATGATGGTGTTTACCAGGAAACTAACATTGACCACATGTCAGCACTGTTGTCAGCATTTCACCTTTATGAACTTATTTACTTCTCATATTAGCCCTGTGATGTAGTCACTATTATAATCCACATTTTGCCAAAGAGGAAACTGAGTTCTAGAGAGATTTTTTTTTTAAAAAATCTTGTCCAACATCATTAAACCCATGCATCTACCTTTCCAACCTGTTTGTGAGGACGCAGAGGATGAGAACTGTGTTATAAGATTCTTTTCAGTTCTTACAGCGCCTAGGCCGGTGCTGGAATCTTAGGAGCTGATGTTTACAGTTTTACTACAGTTTGCTGATTTTCCAAGAAGTCAGAAGACCCATGGAAGAAGATGGTTTGGTCCTGTTAATCAGCACGATATAAAACAAGTCTGGGGAGAGCCTACAGTAATAACAGAGGACTGGTACTGAGGATGCATGGTAAGTCTGGCGCTGGGCTAAGTAATCTTATATAGTCATCTATTTAATCCTATTAACAAATCATCTCAGAGAGGCACCATTACACATATTGCATCACTAAGGAAACTGAAGCGCAGAGAGATGAAATAACTTGCTTGAGGTCACACAGACTCCAGCCCAAGCCTAACCTGTATGCCATCGATCACCATCACACGCTTACTGTAAAAGGATGTTTACCTGCAACGGATTTAGAAATTGTGGAGAACACACAATGATGAAGATGCCTTCCCCACCGAACACCAGCTCTAAGTCTAGTGTCTCAGCAGTTTGCACAGGTCTTCAGGGATGCCTCTGGTTATTGCTGCCAGCACCAAACTGGCCTCACGGGGGCACTGCTTCCCTTTTAACGCCTCCGTTTTTACATGTTTGCTTTTAAAACCAGTGGCAATCCTGAAGCAAGGCTGGAACATTTAAATCAGAATTTACCAAAGTCAAGGGTATTAACTGACAGCCGGGTTTGATCTTTGGGTCGCGAAGATCCCCTGGAGAAGGGCATGGCAACCCACTCCAGTATTCTTGCCTGGAGAACCCCATGGACAGTGGAACCTGACGGACTGCAGTCCGTGGGGTCACGAAGAGTTGGACACGACTCAGCGATTAACGCAAACATAAAGGGTAATAACACAAGTAAAGAAAGCGTAGCAAACAGTTCCACAGCCTGGTTACAAGGTGTGGCCGGCTCTCCGAGGCGTGAACGAAGTGGGAACTCTTGAGGTTTCTTCCTGCCCAGGCTCCGTCCTCATGTCCACTCCGAGAAACACTAGCCTGGCACCTGTCCCCCGCAAACTCAGGCGTTAGGGCGCTGGGTCCAGGGCGGGGTGGGACTCCCCCGTGGCTGAGACAGGATGCAGAACCCCTGTGTCCTGGACGAGGGCCCGCCTTGCCCACAGATGGAGGACACGGGAGATGAGTGCCCTCTTGGGAGATGCCTCCCCTTCACCCACTCCTCCAGAAAGGAGACCTATTCTTAAGCCTTGGCAGGACAAGTCCAACGTCTGTATAACATATTTACACGTAGCAGGTGGTCACACATCAACTCCTTTGGTCAAGACAAGCAAGAGATGAAAGGAATCCTCACACCAGGACGACTGAAAAATCGGAGAAGCCAGTGAAACTAACGGAGCCAGTCAGGCACGCAGCCGGACCCTCCAGGGTGCATCTGCGCTTGGGCCTGTGACCACATCTAGGGGGCGGGGATGCACGTTCTGTTTCCAGATACGCTAGTTTAAGACGCTAATGAATGAGAGACCGCCAAGAAGCCTGCCTGCGGAGACAAGATTAAGGACAGCGCGTCTCTGATCACACCTGCTGATACCGCCTCCTGAGCTGCCGGGAGCCTCGCTGCTTTGAGAAGAACCAGACCTGTAACCGTTGATGCTCAAAAAGCGATTCGCTAATTTTACCGAATGCTGACATGATGCAATTTATCTTTTAAAACCAACTCTTCCTGAATCCAGCAACAATGCTTTAACTTAGCAGTTTTTTCCTCTGGAGCTTGAATCTGGGATTAATTTGCTTTTTGCCTCTCCAGTGCACCCCATCTAGGTCAGGATAATATAGACACTCATGTGGTCCAGCAATTCCTTCTAACATGGAACACACCACAAGTAGAAGACACTGCAGAGCCTGCAGTTACTGAGGAGAATAGATTGAACAATTTCTTTACTTGAAAAAAATTTCCTTCCTGATTATTTTGAAGTAATGTTACCAGTCTTCTAAGAAAAGCTTCTGTGGACACAGACATTTGTGATACCCTCACATAAAGTCTGCAAATGACAGCCTTACTTCACTTAAAGGAAGGTCTGCAAATGACAGGATGACAGCAAACAGGCTTACAAGCTAAGGAGGATTTTTATACTTTCTTAAACAGTTGGGGGAAAAAACCCAACAAAGAACAATATTTTCTGACATGTGAAATTCAAATATCGACGTCCCTAACAAAGTTTGATTGGGACACAGCCCCGCTCATCCTAAGTCTAAGGTCGCTTTTGGTCCACAGGGGCAGAGTTGACTAGCTGCAACAGAGATGACAGGGCCTGCAAAGCTGAAATAGTCCACATTTGAGCCTTAACATAAAAAGTTAACAACTCCTGACAAAGTGTGGCAGATGCTTTTCCTTTGATACATAAACTCCATCTTAATTTTCAAATTACCTCAGTGGCTTTATTTTACAGACAAAGAAATGAGAGGCCCAAAGAGGTTATAAACAAAATGATCTAAAGCTTGAATAAAACATTTGGCCAAACCATTTAAATTCTCTAAACCTTAGTTGCATCACTTATTAAAAATAGCATTGACCTCATACAGCTGGGGTGGAGGTGGAAGGAAATAATACATATATATGAGGTTTATCACAGTGTCTGACATCAGTGCTTAATAAACAGAGCTATCTTTGTTAGTTAATAATATCATTAAGTGAAGTGAAGTGAAGTCACTCAGTCGTGTCCGACTCTTTGTGACCCCATGGACTGTAGCCTACCAGGCTTCTCCGTTCATGGGATTTTCCAGGCAAGAGTACTGGAGTGGGTTGCCATTTCCTTCTCCAGGAGATCTTCCCGACCCAGGGATTGAAACCAGGTCTCCCACATTGTAGGCAGACGCTTTACCGTCTGAGCTACCAGGGAAGTCCAATTTTTATTACTATTAAAACTCATCTTCCGATGAGATCTTCCAATTCAGTACCATTTTCATTATCATAAGCTCAAAAAAACCAGATTATGTAATTATTGACTTTAAAATGTTGTGATTTATCAAGACTCTAGATAGTTTCCACTCACTCTCCAGACATCTAATCCACTCATGGACTCAGGTTTCTGCCAAGGTGACGTCATCACGGCTACAGATGGCTTGAGGGGAGATGGATATCACTGACTCAGGAAGACCCTATGACCATTTTACCTTCTATGATCTGTAAAAGCAGGAGGATGGTTGTTCTACATAACTGAAAGCTCAAAGGAGATGAGAGACAGGGAGGCACAGTAAAACCAAACATCTATGATGTCTTTTGCAAAAGCAGGCAATTCCTGAAATTGTTATCCTTTTATTGGCCATCAGGAGGCTTGTCATCATGTGAACTATGACCTAAATCTAACCCTCAGGTTTTCTTTATTCCTTGATTTGGAGAGTAGCAAGCAGAACTTTTGGAGAAGGAAATGGCAACCCACTCTGGTACACTTGCCTGGAGAAGCCCATGGAGAGAGAAACCTGGCGGGCTACAGTCCGCGGGGTCGCATGGAGTCAGACAGGGCTGCGACTTAGCACAGCGCGCGCGAGCAGGACTTTAGAAAAGGGGCCAGCGACGCGAGAAGGGAGGAAGCTGTCGGCAGGGGGAAGTGACAAGATCAGGGGTTTCTGAAGCTTCTTGCCGTCTGTGTACCTAACCATCACTCAGCTCTTCACCCCATGTCTCTGCTACGAACTCTGCTCACCTCCATTGATCCACCTCCTTCCCTCCTCATCTTCCTTTCCCCTGCTGCCTCCCCTGCTTCTTTCTTCTGTCTCCCTTCCCCCACTCCACCCTGCCGCTCCTTTTTCTCTTTGTCTGAAGAATGTTTTTATCATTAGTTTTTATAGGAGGAAATACTATCCCATGTCCTTAAGGTTATATTATTCTTCCTGTCATGTAAATGGTTGTTCTTGTTACTCAAGAAATAAAAATTAAATTAAAATTTAATTAAAAATTAAATAAATAGGACTTTATTGTTTGCAAATGTGTTGTTTTGTTAATAATAGGTTCTCTCAAAACCCTATTGGAAAATAGTGTTTCAAGTGACAAAAGTGATTATTGACAGCTTTCCCTCTATTTTTTTCCTACATAGGAAAGTGTCTCTTGACAACAAAAGAGCTTCCTGCATTGTGAACTTGAAGTATCATCTGGTTAATTTAGCTCTTTATTTTTGCATCTTACTGTGGACCTCTTTCTTTGACCCACTTTGAAGGTGTTCATAGTCATGCCATTGCCTAGCAAATGAGTTCGGGATGCTCCAGGACGGTGTGGGAGGGGGTCTGTGGTCAGCCAGACCTCACTTTCCAGCCTGGCTTCTGACAGCCTTCACTTTATGAGCCACATCAGGGGGCATTTCCTGACTGTGCCTTCCCTCCTAGCTTCTCTCTGCTTGGAATACCCTACCCTTTCCCCAGATCTGCCAGCTGAGACTGAACTGGTCTTTCAGCCCAGATCAAAACCAGCCATTGGATTTCTCTGAACTCCTGTCTGCAAGCTGTCTCTTCTGTCGTGTCTGACTCTCTGTGACCTTATGGACTGTCGCTCACCAGGCTCCTCTGCACAGAGGACTCTCCAGGCAAGAATACTGGAGTGGGTTGCCATGCCCTCCTCCAGCGGATCTTCCCCACCCAGGGGCTGAACCCACATCTCTTCTGGCTCCTGCACTGGCAGGCGGGTTCTTTACCACCAGCACCAGCTGGGACACCCCTGAACTCCTGTGCCCCCTTATTAGCTCCTCCACTGGGGCAGTCCCCGGGTTTGGAATTATGCTGTTTCTATCACCGTTTACAAATGCATCCTCTCCCGCCACTCTCTGATCGATCTCTATGGTCCCCATGAACTTACACAATGACTGCGCACAGAGGCTTTCTGTGAATGCTTAAAGAACGAACAACCTACTACCTTCAGCCTAGACTCCTTATTTAAGATCTGAAAAAAAAATTTAATTCAAAATGTTTTCATTTTTTATTTTCATTCCATTTAGGAGTCAAATGCTCATATAATACCAGATTTTATGTTAGCATCTTTGACCTGAGCTTGATATGCCACTGCGAGGTGGTTCTCTACCTAAAATCTTAGTTCTGGGAAAAATAAAAGCATCTGCCAGTGGTACTTATTCAAGCGCCATCGTCACAGAGGACTGGAAAAACATGACTGTGAATCTGATTCTGACCTTTAGGACGGCTTTAGGTTTGGCAAAACTATTACATGACCTCAAAGCTGGCTTTGCTTTTAAATTCCAGTAATCCAGAAAGCATTCTGAATTATTTATTTCTCTGTAATGGGTCTTAAAATGTGACGTTAACATCCTGGAAAAAATTACATTTGAATCCATTTATAATTGAAAGACAATAAGTTTGATGGTATCTTTTGGACGTGCCCCTCTCTACAAAGAAAGTAGGAATAGGTTATATAATCATTTGTTTTAAAATGTTATTGGTGCTTTATTAAGACTCAAGACATCTGATCCACTAACGTCCTCAAGTTTCTGCCAAGATGACATCATAATGACCACAGATGGTCCTTTGGGAGATGGATATCATTTACTCATGAAGCAAAAGCAATATATTTTTGTCTCAGATTTCTGGCAACATAAATTAATTTTGTTAAAATAAAAAGTTATTCTGTCTAAAATCTGCTGTTTTTCCTCTTTTCAAGTTCAGCAATTTCCTCCCAAACCAAGCCTTTTCCATGACATTTTAGAAGTAGAAACTCTTTTTATTCTCTTGTTAGACATTTAGTTGTGTCGGACTCTTTGTGACCCACAGACTGTAGCCTGTCAAACTCCTCTGTCCATAGAATTCTCCAGACAAGAATACTGGAGTGAGTAGCCATTCCCTTTTCCAGGGGATCTTCTCAACCCAGGGACTGAACCCAGGTCTCTTGCATTGCAGGCAGATTCTTTACCATCTGAGCCTCCAGAGAAGCCATCCTCCCCACCCCCCACCCCTGTCTTTTTTTCTTTTACAAGTTTCTTTATATCTAAATAGAAATAAACGTATATGGGGCAGCAGTACTATATTGGCTTTATGTAAAATAGGAACCAGGAAAGCAAGGCAGGTGGACTTGGTCCTGGGATTACGGTGGGTGTGATGCGTCTGTGATGGACGAGAAACCCATTGTCATCGTTCCCGTCTTCTCAGCCACCTTCTCCCTCTGCAGAAAACCTGAGTGTCCCTGACAGGGCCCCTAGTGGGACTAAGCATGAATGCAAGCATTCCTAAACCAAGGTCCCTGTTGGCATCCTTTGGGATGAAATGCGTCTTAAGCATTCCATAACACCCCCCAAGCTGAGTTCCTGGTTTCTTGGAAGAAATGACTTATAGGTTAAATCTTCAGAAATAGGGCTTATGGGTAAAATCTGGCTGATTTGTTAATCGTTAAAAACCATGTCCAAAATCTTCCTTTTCTTCAACACATTTCCCTCCCTGGCCCTCTCTCAATGTTTGCCCTGCTTCTGGTACAAATAAAAAAATACATGCACATCTAAGGGTTATCATAGTCTGAGGGGCATTTTTGGTGGAAACCATTTATTTGAAGCATTTTCTGTTGTGTTTTTTTTGACCACACCACATGGCATGTGGGATCTTAGTTCCCTTACCAGGAGTTAAACCCAGGCTCCCTGCACTGGAAGCACAGTTTTAATCACTGGGCTGCCAGAAAAGTCCCTGGAGCAATTTAGATACTATCTTAGGCAGTTTGCCAGAGATGTAAAACACCAAACCATTCCTTCCAGGTGCTCCTTGTTTTATCAATGAAGCAGACAGGTTTGCAAGGCGAGGCTAATTAGTTTCTTGGAGGCGCTCTGCCTGAAATTACGGTAGTTGTATACCAAGCTGTGGAGCCGGATACAGACTCGTAGGACCCTTATTCTCATGCAGAGTCATCAGCTCCTGGTGACTTTCAGTGTCTCGATAATATTTCATTGCATCCCTAGACCTAAAGGAGTGCCTAACTCTCTGAACCTAGGCCGGAACAGTATCCGGTAGGCCTAGATAAGCAACAGGATTGTGTATCTGACAAAGGTCACTGTGTTTTCCTTGACATTTAAAAATCCTGCTTCACCCCCATGAGTTTGCTACAGTGTCCCGAAGTAACTTGACACACAGTTTGAGAATACAGTTTTAATGCTTTAGGGCATTTATAGCAATAAAGTTGAGTTGCTCAGTAGCGTCCAACTCTTTACAACCCCATGGACTGTAGCCTGCCATGGGATTCTCCAGGCAAGAATACTGGAGTGGGTTGCCATTTCCTTTTGCAGGGATTTAGCAATAATCCAATTCCAATTCATGTACAGTTTACTTATAAAAAATAAAAAAATAATTTCTGTGATTCCACATCTCTCTAGATAATAAAACAGTGACATGTATCAAACATGGATAGCTCTCAAAAACAATGTTAGGTGAAAACAGGCAAGTGGCAGATTAATGTATACAAAATAATACAGTCTTTTAAAGTTTATATCTTATCTATGAATACAAATGTGTAATAAAATGAGGGCTGAAAGGATGCACACTCATTTAGGAGAGTGGTTATCTCAAGAAGAAAGGGAACAGGACTGAAAGAAGAACAAGAAGACCCAGATTTCATTTGTAATATTTTATGTTATTAAATATAAAAGGCAAACATGACTGTGGCATAAATGTGGCTTATAAAGCAAAGTATGGACTTAATGTGTTCTCCCAAAATTCACATGCTGAAATCCTAAGCCCAGTGTGATGGCATTAGGAGATGGGGACTTCGATGGGTAATTAGGTCAAAAGGATGGAGCCCTTGTGAATGCAGTTAGTGCACTCATAAGAAGAGCCCTTTGTTGTGCAAAAGCTTTTAATTTTCATTAGGTCCCATTTGTTTATTTTTGCTTTTATTTCCAATATTCTGGGAGGTGGGTCATAGAAGATCTTGCTGTGATTTATGTCAGAGAGTGTTTTGCCTATGTTCTCCTCTAGGAGTTTTATAGTTTCTGGTCTTACATTTAGATCTTTAATCCATTTTGAGTTTATTTTTGTGTATGGTGTTAGAAAGTGTTCTAGTTTCATTCTTTTACAAGTGGTTGACCAGTTTTCCCAGCACCACTTGTTAAAGAGATTGTCTTTTTTCCATTGTGTATCCTTGCCTCCTTTGTCAAAGATAAGGTGTCCATAGGTTCGTGGATTTATCTCTGGGCTTTCTATTCTGTTCCATTGATCTATATTTCTGTCTTTGTGCCAGTACCGTACTGTCTTGATGACTGTGGCTTTGTAGTAGAGTCTGAAGTCAGGCAGGTTGATTCCTCCAGTTCCATTCTTCTTTCTCAAGATGACTTTGGCTATTCGAGGTTTTTTGTATTTCCATACAAACTGTGAAATTATTTGTTCTAGTTCTGTGAAAAATACCGTTGGTAGCTTGACAGGGATTGCATTGAATCTATAGATTGCTTTGGGTAGAATAGCCATTTTGACAATATTGATTCTTCCAATCCATGAACACGGTATGTTTCTCCATCTGTTTGTGTCCTCTTTGATTTCTTTCATCAATCTTTTATAGTTTTCTGTGTAAAGGTCTTTTGTTTCTTTAGGTAGATATACTCCTAAGTATTTTATTCTTTTTGTTGCAATGGTGAATGGTATTGTTTCCTTAATTTCTCTTTCTGTTTTCTCATTGTTAGTATATAGGAATGCAAGGGATTTCTGTGTGTTAATTTTATATCCTGCAACTTTACTATATTCATTGATTAGCTCTAGTAATTGTAAGGTGAAAAGACAGCCCTCAGATTGGGAGAAAATAATAGCAAATGAGGAAACAGACAAAGGATTAATCTCAAAAATATACAAGCAACTCCTGAAGCTCAATTCCAGAAAAATAAATGACCCAATCAAAAAATGGGCCAAAGAACTAAACAGACATTTCTCCAAAGAAGACATACAGATGGCTAACAAACACATGAAAAGATGCTCCACATCACTCATCATCAGAGAAATGCAAATCAAAACCACAATGAGGTACCATTACACGCCAGTCAGGATGGCTGCTATCCAAAAGTCTACAAGCAATAAATGCTGGAGAGGGTGTGGAGAAAAGGGAACCCTCTTACACTGTTGGTGGGAATGCAAACTAGTACAGCCACTATGGAAAACAGTGTGGAGACTTCTTAAAAAACTGGAAATAGAAGTGCCATATGACCCAGCAATCCCACTTCTGGGCATACACACTGAGGAAACCAGATCTGAAAGAGACACGTGCACCCCAATGTTCATCGCAGCACTGTTTATAATAGCCAGGACATGGAAGCAGCCTAGATGCCCATCAGCAGATGAATGGATAAGGAAGCTGTGGTACATATACACCATGGAATATTACGCAGCCGTTAAAAAGAATTCATTTGAATCAGTTCTAATGAGATGGATGAAACTGGAGCCCATTATACAGAGTGAGGTGAGCCAGAAAGATAAAGAACATTACAGTATACTAACACGTATATACGGAATTTAGAAAGATGGTAACGATGGCCCTATATGCAGGGCAGAAGAAGAGACGCAGAAGTACAGAACAGACTTTTGAACTCTGTGGGAGAAGGGGAGGGTGGGATGTTTCGAAAGAACAGCATGTATATTATCTGTGGTGAAACAGACCACCAGCCCAGGTGGGAGGCATGAGTCAAGTGCTCGGGCCTGTTGGGCTGGGAAGATCCAGAGGAATCGGGTGGAGAGGGAGGTGGGATGGGAGACCGGGATGGGGAATTCGTGTAACTCTATGGCTGATTCATATCAATGTATGAGAAAACCCACTGAAAAATAAAAAATAAATAAATAAATAAATAAATAAATAAATAAATAAAAAAAAAGAAGAGCCCTGAGAGTTGGCTTCCTCTCTTTACCTTCTACCATGTGAGGATACAGCGAGAACAGTCATCTACAAGCCAGGACGCGGGCTGTCATCAGACACCAGATCGGCCGGTTCCTGGCTCTTGGACTTCCTGGCCTCCAAAACTGTGAGAAGTAAATCTTTATTGTTTAAGCCACCCAGACTATGACAATTTGTTACAGCACTTTGATCTGATTAAAACAATGACCAAATGTTGACATCTGTTGTTAATTCTGGACAGGAGACCATATAGGTGCTTCTTACATGTTTGTTATATGATTTATATTTTTCTATACCAAAACAAAAAACACACAAATCAGAAAGTACTGAGAAGGAATTAAAAGAGATCAAACATTATTTTTCTAGAAAAACTATGATCAACTGTATTTTTAGCTATTTAATTTAATTTGGGATCATAAAATCTGAATCTTTTCTGAGGGTCCAAATAACCACGTGATACCTACTTTATTGTATCAAAAAAAAAACCCAGCAGCTGTGCTTTATAAATCAGCTGTTTGCCGACACTAATAAGGTATAGCTTTTGCTCCTAACTAGTTCCAATAGGTAGATTTACTCAAATTTAGCACATCATTATGTTTAAAAAGAGACCATATCTTGTTAGTTTTTTAAAAATTTCAGTATCATATATGACAGATGTTTAATAAATGTCTTTGGAATCAGAAAGACTAATACCCTTTTCTCAGCATTAAAAAAATGTTTTAACAATGAGGGAAAAAAAGAGTTTAGGCACCATTACACAGAAAGTGTATAATGCAGCTTGTAATTTTTATTACTTTTAAACATTATATTAACTTTTACCATAATATATTCATATGGTTCAAAATTTAAAGGTTTAAACTCACTATAAAATGAAACCTAAGCCTCCATTCAACACGTGATCCCTAGTCACTCAATTCTCTCCTAAAGAATCAATCAAAATCTCCAGTTTTTTGTATTTGTCTAGAGGTATTTCATACATACACTAGCAAATACACAGTAACATACCTGTACTCTTGGCTCTATGCACCATCTAGAGATGACATTGATTAAACAGTTGTTTGTATATCTAATCGATGTTTCAGATTCAGCTTGTTCAAGCTGAATTCCTATTCTTTTCCCCACAAAAACTCCTTCTGCAGCTTTCCTATCCTGTCCGTGCCGGCCTGTGTTCATCTATCCCATCGTGACCCAGCCCATCACAGCCCCAGCCCATCATGACCCCAGCCCATCACAACCCCAGCCCATCATGACCCAGCCCATCACAGCCCCAGCCCATCATGACCCCAGCCCATCATGACCCAGCCCATCATGACCCAGCCCATCACACCCCCAGCCCATCATGACCCCAGTCCATCATGACCCCAGCCCATCATGACCCCAGCCCATCATGACCCAGCCCATCACAGCCCCAGCCCATCATGACCCCAGCCCATCATGACCCAGCCCATCACAGCCCCAGCCCATCACAGCCCCAGCCCATCATGACCCAGCCCATCATGACCCCAGCCCATCATGACCCCAGCCCATCATGACCCCAGCCTTCAAGTTGCTCAGCCATCCCTGACTCCTCTGTTTCACGGGCTACATCCAGTCTCTCAGGAAAGCCTGCTGACTCCTTTGAAAACGTTTCCAGAATCTGGTCTCGGCTTGCCCCCTCCTCTGCTGTCTCCCAGATGGTGGCCACCAGCCCCTTGACAGGATCCCTGCCTCCGTGGGTCCCAGAGCTCTGTCCCCTCTACCAGAATGTAGGCTCCACTATGGGTGAGATCTTGGCCTGTGTGGCTACAAGCACATCCCAAGTGTGGAACGTGATGCCTGACAGACAGCAGATGCTCAACAGTATTTGCTGAATAGGTGAACATATACATAGATTAGGCTGTGCATAGCGTTCATACCTTGACTTTACACTTAATGACATTCATTCAACAAATACTCTCAGAAGTCTTGGAAGTTTTTTTTAATCAGCACATACATTTTTTTCCCTCCTTTCTTATAGAAGCTTATTATTTCATTGGAATTGCATCATTGGAAAGATGTACCATAATTGACATAACCAGTTCTATTGTTTCTAGTCTTTTGCTTTTACAAATAATACTGTAATGACAATCTGGTCCATATACTATCTTACATATATAAGAATATCTGTAGGATAAACTCCTAGAAGTGGAATTGCTGGGTCAAACAGTATATGCTTTTTAATTTCAATAGGTATTGCCAAATTGAATCCCATAGAATTGTATAATTTATGGTCCTTCCAGCAATGCATGAGAGTGTTTTTCTCACACTTTTACCAGCACAGTTTTATAATTTCTTATCTCTTCCAGTCTGATAGGTAGAAAATAAATTTTTAATGTAATTTTAGTTTACATTTCTCTTATTTTGATTAGAACATTTTTTCATAAGTTTAAATGATGTTTGACTTTTTCAATTTTCCATTTATATTTTTGATCTATTTTTATATTGGATTGTTGATCCATTCTTTATTGATTCCTAGATATATATAGTAAAGAAATTATCCTTTTGCCTTAATAGGAAATGCAAATATTTTCCTCTTATTTATGGTTTGTCTTTTGACCTTGCTTATGATTTTGACCTAGCACATTTTAAAAATTTTTATTAAGTTAAATTTATCATTTTTATTAATACTTTCTTCTTCTAGGCTTTATGTCAAACCTAAAAGGCTCTCCTCAATCTGAAATAAACACTCTCAAATGGCTTCTTCCAATATTTTTACAGCGTTGACTTTATTTTAAACCTTTGATCCACCTGGAGTGGGCTTCCCTGGTGGCTCAGAAGGCAAAGAACCCACCTACAATGCCGGAGACACAGGTTTGCTCCCTGGGTGGGGAAGATCTCCTGGAGAAGGGAATGGATGCTTGCTTCGGCAGCGAGACGGGGATGGCAACCCACTCCAGTATTCTTGCCTGGACAATTCCAAGGACAGGGGAGCCTGCTGGGTTACAGTCCACGGAGTTGTGAAGAGTCAGGCACAACTGAACGACTAACACTTTCACTTTTTCACTTCTTCCAATGGGAATATACTCTGATGAACTGAAAGATAGGGTTCAGTCATTTCTGCCCTCAAAAGACTACCTGGTTACCTCCAAACAATTAATTAAATTTGGCATCTTTTTTTTCCCCACTGCTTCAAAATGCGATTTTTGTCATATGCTGAATTAATAAGCAATATTAAGGAGATTTAGATGGAATATTCCATAATTTGGGACAGCAACCCTAAGCTTCTCCTGTACATTTACACTTTATTCCCAAACCCTATTCTGTGCCATTTATTCTCTCTGTTCGTGCCCCAGGACTACTCTTTCAGTTCTAATGGCACAGAGTGAAAAGTGAGTGGCCCATCATCGCATTTATTGTCAGAATTTCCCTTAAAATACTTGCTGCTGAGTTTTCCACCTAAAATTTAGAATCAGTTTGTCTATTACATCTCAAACAATGCCAAGAGCTCAAAAACAACAGTAACAACAGCAACCCTGTAGTGTTTTGGTGGGTTTCTATTACATTCAGACTCTCCATGTCCAGTTTTAGCTATTGCCTTTAGTGTACTGAAATCAGTGAAAAACAGGCTTTTCATTTCCCCTGAAATCAGGAACAAGACAAGGGTGCCCATTCTCACCACTACTATTCAACATAGTGTTGGAAGTTTTGACCACAGCAATCAGAGCAGAAAAAGAAGTAAAAGGAATCCAGATAGGAAAAGAAGAAGTGAAACTCTCACTGTCTGCAGATGACATGATCCTCTACATAGAAAACCCTAAAGACTCTACCAGGAAATTACTAGAGCTAATCAATGAATATAGTAAAGTTGCAGGATATAAAATTAACACACAGAAATCCCTTGCATTCCTATACACTAACAATGAGAAAACAGAAAGAGAAATTAAGGAAACAATACCATTCACCATTGCAACAAAAAGAATAAAATACTTAGCAGTATATCTACCTAAAGAAACAAAAGACCTATACATAGAAAACTATAAAACACTGATGAAAGAAATCAAAGAGGACACAAACAGATGGAGAAACATACCGTGTTCATGGATTGGAAGAATCAATATTGTCAAAATGGCTATTCTACCCAAAGCAATCTATAGATTCAATGCAATCCCTATGAAGCTACCAATGGTATTTTTCACAGAACTAGAACAAATAACTTCACAGTTTGTATGGAAATACAAAAAACCTCGAATAGCCAAAGTCATCTTGAGAAAGAAGAATGGAACTGGAGGAATCAACCTGCCTGACTTCAGACTCTACTACAAAGCCACAGTCATCAAGACAGTACGGTACTGGCACAAAGACAGAAATATAGATCAATGGAACAGAATAGAAAGCCCAGAGATAAATCCACGAACCTATGGACACCTTATCTTTGACAAAGGAGGCAAGGATATACAATGGAAAAAAGACAACCTCTTTAACAAGTGGTGCTGGGAAAACTGGTCAACCACTTGTAAAAGAATGAAACTAGAACACTTTCTAACACCATACACAAAAATAAACTCAAAATGGATTAAAGATCTAAATGTAAGACCAGAAACTATAAAACTCCTAGAGGAGAACATAGGCAAAACACTCTCCGACATAAATCTCAGCAAGATCTTCTATGACCCACCTCCCAGAATATTGGAAATAAAAGCAAAAATAAACAAATGGGACCTAATGAAAATTAAAAGCTTCTGCACCACAAAGGAAACTATAAGTAAGGTGAAAAGAAAGCCCTCAGATTGGGAGAAAATAATAGCAAATGAAGAAACAGACAAAGGATTAATCTCAAAAATATACAAGCAACTCCTGAAACTCAAGTCCAGAAAAATAAATGACCCAATCAAAAAATGGGCCAAAGAACTAAACAGACATTTCTCCAAAGAAGACATACAGAGGGCTAACAAACACATGAAAAGCTGCTCAACATCACTCATTATCAGAGAAATGCAAATCAAAACCACAATGAGGTACCATTACACGCCAGTCAAGATGGCTGCTATCCAAAAGTCTACAAGCAATAAACGCTGGAGAGGGTGTGGAGAAAAGGGAACCCTCTTACACTGTTGGTGGGAATGCAAACTAGTACAGCCACTATGGAAAACAGTGTGGAGACTTCTTAAAAAACTGGAAATAGAAGTGCCATATGACCCAGCAATCCCACTTCTGGGCATACACACTGAGGAATCCAGATCTGAAAGAGACACGTGCACCCCAATGTTCATCGCAGCACTGTTTATAATAGCCAGGACATGGAAGCAGCCTAGATGCCCATCAGCAGATGAATGGATAAGGAAGCTGTGGTACATATACACCATGGAATGTTACTCAGCCGTTAAAAAGAATTCATTTGAATCAGTTCTAATGAGATGGATGAAACTGGAGCCCATTATACAGAGTGAAGTAAGCCAGAAAGATAAAGAACATTACAGCATACTAACACATATATATGGAATTTAGAAAGATGGTAATGATAACCCTATATGCAAAACAGAAAAAGAGACACAGAAGTACAGAACAGACTTTTGAACTCTGTGGGAGAAGGCGAGGGTGGGATGTTTTGAAAGAACAGCATGTATATTATCTATAGTGAAACAGATCACCAGCCCAGGTGGGATGCATGAGTCAAGTGCCCGGGCCTGGTGCACTGGGAAGACCCAGAGGAGTCGGGTGGAGAGGGAGGTGGGAGGGGGGATCGGGATGGGGAATACGTGTAACTCTATGGCTGATTCATGTCAATGTATGACAAAACCCACTGAAGTGTTGTGAAGTAATTAGCCTCCAACTAATAAAAAAAATTAAAACAAAGAAAAAGAAAAACAGGCTTTCTCTGTTTTGTCTCTGAGCTAATTCTTGCTGATCTTACGGCTGCAGGGACAGGCACAGTTTCATCTTTATGACTGCCTTGCAAAGTTGTTTTGGGCTCTGAGCCCCAACAAACCTGATGTCCTTCTATTTATTTTTCTCTTGTCAGTTCATGCTATTGTATAATTTAAAGTAGCTAGTTCAAAATCATAATTATAAGGGACTTACCTTAATACACCTTTTATTAACTTCTTTTACATGGAGGTCTTACAGTCCTGAAACAATCTCACAGTCATTCCAATCCAATCTGTAGGTTGTGATTCTGCCCTTTAAACTTGTAAACATACTTTCCATTTGAGTTCTTACAGATTCAGACACAGGGCTGGTTTCTATGCAACCACTCAGGTGAAGTACATATTTTATTTTGCAGCTGTCTGTTCCTTAACAAAGTGCTTAACATCTGTAGTCAATAAACAGACTCCACAGGGTACAGAGATAAAGGAACTGAATAGAACAATCTTAAATAAGATTAAATTTTTAAAGCTAAAATAAAGTTATATTACATTGACTAAATAGACTAAAATTTTCAAGCAGTAGATAAATGATAATTCACACCCATCTATATCCATAAAAGACTGAAGAAATAAGACTAATAAAATTGGTACATTTTAAAAATTAGAATCAGTGGCTATAGAATCTGCATGAGAGATGACGAGCCATATGTGATTGTGATCTTATTTTTTTTTTCCATTTATTTTTATTAGTTGGAGGCTAATTACTTTACAATATTGTAGTGGTTTTTGCCATACATTGACATGAATCAGCCATGGATTTACATGTATTCCCCATCCCGATCCCCCCTCCCGACTTGTGATCTTATTTTTGTAGGGATGAAAAATAGTAACTAACTTACCAAATACTACTTGTTTGTCAAGGAGTCTTTTTAGGCATTCAGCATCCTTATGTTGATGACTAGAAGAGGCAGAGAAAGGCCTGGAGATAAGACCCACGGAGTGACTTGGTCACACCCTTCTAAAGTGGCACTCTCCCTGGGCAACTTGCCTAAACCATTCAGCAATAGAACCGTGGGGTTTATTCCTGCAATGCTCTCATTACTTGGAGGAGGCTCGCTGGCAAAAGTCCCCTAAGTGTATCTGTGAGACCAGAGAGGATGAAGCCAGACCGTGACCCCGGACTCTCTGGAATGGGTGACAGCAGTTGCCTCACTGTCTTCTGTGTCTTCCTGAGGCCTTGCCCAGAGATGCTGGAATTACCTTGTATTCTGAAGACCCAGAGATGGTATTTGGTTAAGTAAGATTCTGTCAGCCTGGAGCAGTGAAGGAAACAACCATCTTCTCTTGGCCAACTGACCACCTCGAGATGAACAAAACCATGTGAGAACTAGGAAAATTTAACTTTGAGATCGTAGACTCCACTTTGCTGAAAACAAAATTTAAATCAAGCCATTCCTCAGCCTAGATGGGAGGGGAGTTTGGGGGAGAATGGATACGTGTATATATATGGCTGGTTCCCTTCACTGTTCAGCTGAAACTATCACAACATTATTAATCAGTTATCAGTTCAGTTCAGTTCAGTTGCTCAGTCGTGTCTGACGCTTTGCAATCCCATGGACTGCAGCACGCCAGGCTTCCCTGTCCATCACCAACTCCTGGAGCTTACTCAAACTCATGTCCATGGAGTCGTGATGCCATTCAACCATCTCACCCTCTGTCGTCCCCTCCTCCTCCTGCCCTCAATCTTTCCCAGAATCAGCGTCTTTCAAATGAATCAGTTCTTCACATCAGGTGGCCAAAGTATTGGAGTTTCAGCTTTAGCATCAGTACTTCCAATGAATATTCAGGACTGATTTCCTTTAGGATGGGCTGGCTGGATCTCCCTGCAGTCCAAGAGACTCTTAAGAGTCTTCTCCAACACCACAGTTCAAAAGTATCTATTCTTCAGCGCTCAGCTTTCTTTACGGTCCAACTCTCACATCCATACATGACCACTGGAAAAACCATAGCTTTGACTAGACGGACCTTTGTTGGCAAAGTAATGTCTCTGCTTTTTAATATGCTGTCTAGGTTTGTGTAACTTTTTTCCCAAGGAGTGTCTTTTAATTTCATTTAAAAATCAAGCCATTTTGTCACTATTGTGGACAGGACTTAGCACAAAGCAAGACTACCAATTTGGCCAGAAGGCTACTGATGATAGATATTAACCCCTTGGCAGTACAACATGACACGAGTTAGGGAAGTGAGCTGTGAGCACATTATTGCTACTTCTCCAGCCCTCGACAATTTTATAGCACATGTATTCACTATCCTTGTACCTACTTAGCTGACTTCTCGAAGACTAAGGCCCACCATTACTTCTTAAACCAAGAACCTGAGCATCTAACACAGTACCTGATACAGTAGGTTGCTCCCTACCGCATGTTGAATAAACAAAATCGATCACGAATATCCCATACATCTCTATGCTTTCTAAAGATGTAGATTCTTTAAAACAGATTGTAGAGCTTCTAGAGATAAGTAGATTTCTAGTTGAACGACTCTGTGGATGTTCTATTATGTAATTAAATGATAATCCTTCAAATGGATCAATAATAGAAATAACCCTTCTTGGTAACCCTGAGTGGGGGGAGGGGGAAGTGAGAAGATGAAAAATACTTGTGCATAGAGTGATATGTCAAGGACACTGTCTGGCCCTGGAGTTTGCTATGGGTCCTCAGCAGAGTCTAGTGAATTTTAAAGTTCAGCTATAGGAAATAGACACCCAAAGCAGGTGAGATGGAAAGAGTACTCTGAGAAACAGTATCACATATGGTTACAAATAGGGAAAGGCAGACCAGTGAACTTGGATCCCTGCCAATTTTAAGACCTAGCATGCAGTTGCTATGTATTAAAGAAAAATTTGAATTTTGTTCAATTCAATATTAAAGTGTTAGACCTAACTAGAGTAAAACCATTTGTTTTCAATCCTGCTATTTGGAATCAGATGGCAATGAACTGAATGGATTTGTACTTTTCACATGGAGTGACTTGATGCAGAATACCCAAGCTCAATATGCTTAAATTTCTTTACCTGGTTATTGCGAGGCAGAAGTTGAATAACACAGGTGAAGCACTCATGCATGGCCTGACTTCTGATAACTGGACAGCAAATGCCAATGGTTTCTTCTTTTCTCTTCTGAGTGATTTCAGCCAAGCAGTCAAGCAGAAAGGAGAGCTTATTAGAGGTAGCAGAATGTCAAAAGCTACAGTGGAAATAAGGCCCCAAAGCTAGGCTACGCAGGCTTTAATAGGTCAAATGGAAATCAAAGTTAGAGAAAGACAATATCAGAGTGACTTCTTGGTCACATAAAAGTCCAGGGATTACTACACAGTCCGATCCCAGGAGAAGCCACTGCAATGAGAAGCCTGCGCACTAAAGCTAGAGAGTAACCTGAGCATCGATAAAGATCCAGCACACCAAAAATAAATAAAAATTATTAAACAAAAAAGTAAAAAAAAAAAAAAAAGGATAACCGGCAAGAACCTACCACACAGCACAGGGGTCTGCTCAATGTTACGTGGCAGAGTCTGCATGGGAGGGCAGTTTGGGGGAGAATGGATGCATGTACATGGATGGCTGAGTTCCTTCACTGTTCACCTAGAATTATCACAACATTGTTAACTGGATATACCCCAGTGCAAAATAAAAAGTTAAAAAGAAAACCTTAGGAACCACAGAGACTCCTACTAGACAGGGAGCGTCTAAGACAACAGAGAAAAACACACTCTCAATTTGCTTTTTAAAGTAACTCTCTGGGGAATCCCTGAGGGGCCGGTGGTTAAGACTCTGAGCTTCCACTGCATGGGGAGAACGGGTTCCATCCTTGGTCGGGGAAGTAGGATCTTACAGCCTTAATAACTTATGTGGGGCTTAGTATCAAAGGTCTAGAGCGGCCTCTCCAGGCCCTGTACTCAGAGTAATTGGTACTGGGAGGGTTACTAACTGTTCTCAAGGTAAGTTATACTAAAAACTGGTTCACTTGGGGAATCTTACTTTTTGAAAATACCCTGATTTCGTTTCAATCAGGTTTTGGCAGAAAACTTGAGTGAGGGTTCCACTGAGATTTCAAAGACATCTCTCACTTTCAATTTTCACTTGACGTTGAGATTCTCACCTTTGAGCACCAGGCACTTGATCTCTCTCCAGAACCGAGACGGGAACCTGCCCTTCTTGACGCTGGTGTGAGGAGGGGGCGCTCCAGGCTTCGCCCCTACATCAATCCCTCCCTGGGCTCCACAGCAGGGGGGCTCCGCAAGCACATTCAGGGAAGCTTGATCGATCCTTGACTCTCGGCCCATGTCCACTGGAAGAGTAAGTGTTCTGCACAGTAGTTTAGACTTGCCCACTACAATTCCAATACATTTTGAAAGCGGGGCATCCCTCACACCTCCTCAGTGTTTGCACAGGCACTAAATTAGGCTGATGTGCTGTGGTTGCAGAACACACATGGGTTTGCAGTCAAACAATTCTGTGATTTTTCAGCAATCGATTTTACTTCTTTGAATCTCAGTTTCCTAGTTTTCAAATCAGAGGTGACAGGAGGCATCTTACAGGACTGCTGCTGCGAGATTTCCGTTAAGGCAGGTTTAGAAGGAACTCAGTGCAGCAGCTGACACACAGCAGATGCTCCGTTGGTGGTCTTTGCTACATTTTCCATTCTTTTCTTTTCCCCACAGGGATCATCCTTATCAGTGCCATGGAAACAGGAGGCTGCTGAGAGGCACTGGGGCTGGGACACTCTCGTTTTCAGTCTACTCAGCCTTTTCTGCTCCGTAGGCCGATTATCCATTCACTTTGGACTTTAATTCTCAGGGGTCTATCATCTTGGAGACATTCAAGTTAGAAAGAACTGTGGTGTGAAGCGGTCAAATCAAAGTGAAGGAGTTGGATAAGAATAAGGATGCTGTTTCTCTAACGTGGCCTTGGGACAGGCAGAGCTGAGTGAGGAAAAGGAAGGAAGAGGTCCCTCCAACCGTGCAGAGTGCTGACTCCAGGGTACAAGGTGGAAGGCAAGTGAGGGTCAGGGGTCAGGTCCATCTGTCCTGACGGGACCCCCTGAGATCGTCTGTACAACATGAGGGCTGATTAGCATTTTGGGGGAGGGGGTGGAGGAGTCCTCTGGTGAGCAGGTCAAGCTGGGATCAGGACAGTAAGAAGATCTCTAACTCTACCCTTCTCAGAAGCATCCAAATTAAAATCCTTAGGAAACGTCCCCGGTGGCTCGGTGGTAAAGAATCTGCCTGTAATGCAGGAGAAATGTGTTCGATCCCTGGGTCAGGAAGATCCCCTAGAGGAGGAAATGGCAGACTACTCCAGTATCCTTGCCTGGAAAATGCCATGGACAGAGGAGCCTGGCGGGCTACAGTCCACGGGGCTGCAAGGGGTCGGCATGACTGAGCACAAGCAAACACAGAACCAGAGGAAGCTGGGAGCTGGGACTGGGAGGGAGCTGAGGGCGAAGCATAGACAGGGAGAACATGGAAGCCGAAAACCAGGGGTCATGTGATTTATTCCAATCTGGCTGCAACCTGAGACACTAGATTCCTTTCTCCAAACCAAAAAACAAGTCGTCTGCTTTCTGTTTATATTACTCACTGTATCACTGATGCCAGCAGAGACACCTTCACTGTGGCCACGAAGGGAACCCCTTCAGAAGATGCTCTTCTTCTGCTCCTCCACAGAGTGTGCTTAGCTGAAGATCTGCTGGGTGACTCCAATAATTCAGACACAATCCTAGGTGCCACTTCCTCTCCTTCTAGGAGAGACAAAAGCGATGCGTGACAGGCAAGGACAAACCACGTCCTTCCAGTCCTCATCAGAGATGCCACAAAGACACACACCCAGAGAGTCAACCAGCCTGGCACCATGGTGTTTATCTCTGAACAAAACCATGATGAAAGGCACGAGCTACAGACCCACTTCCTGGATTTGAAACTGGCTATGACCTTTCCTCACTGTTCGGCACTGAGAAAGTGACGACCTGTCTGCCCCTGAGTTAATGGTTCCACGTGAAGACGAGTGAGTCCATGTGTATACGCCTGTCTGGCACACACTAGCAGTCCCCAGGGTCAGCTGCTGCTCTTATCTACTCAAGTCTGAAAAACCCAGGTCCGCGTCTCTTTCATGCAGCCATCTGCCTCTGCCCTGTGATACTCTGAATTCCCACCCTGTCCCCAGCTATGTGCCCTGGGGAGAGTTATTGAATCTCCCTGAGCCTCAGTTTCCCTCCTGATAAACTGGGTACAATTACAACTACTTTCAGAAATCATTGTGAGGATTAAATATTAATGTTTGTAAAGTGCTTCTCTGTTGATGGGAATGTAAATTGGTGCAGCCATTATGGAAAAAGTACAGATGTTCCTTAAAAAACTAAAAATAGAACTACCACAGGATCCAGCAATCTCACTCCTGAGCACATATCCAGAAAAGATGAAAACTCTACTTTGAAAACACATGTGCACACACAGACATGCACATGCATCCCAATGTTCACTGCAGCATTATTTGCAATAGCCAAGACAAGGAAACCATCCAGCTGCCCATCAGCAGACAACTGGTTTATATCTACACACTGGAATATTACTCAGCCATAGAAAAGTTGCCACTTGCAGCAACGTGGGTGGACCTAGAGAATAACATACTGAGTGAAGTAACCAGCCAGAGATAAATACTATATGCTATCGCTTACATGTAAAATCTGAAAATAATACAAACAAAGCTATATACAGAACAGAAACAGAGTCACACGGAAAACAAACGTATGGTTACCAAAGGGAAAGTGGTGGGAAGGAGGATGAATGAGGACACGGGATTGACACCCACTCATACTACACATGAAGTAAGCCATAGGGATCTACCATCTAGTGCAGGGAACTAAATTCAGTATCTTATAATAACCGACAGCGGAAAAGAATCTGAAAAGTAATATATGTGTTATAATCACTGACCTTCGCTGTGTACCTGAAACTAACATTGCATATCAACCATACTTCAACTTTAGAAAAGTGCTCCACACACGTAAACACATTAGTACGTAGAAGTTGTCATTTTATCATTTGTCAAAAGAGGGATAACCTCCGCCCCTGTCTAGTCTACCCCATTGATTGCTGTGAGAAGAATGTATTGCGAGGAGAACGCACTGGGAACAGCAGTGTGAAGTACTGTGTAAATTCTGGCTTCCAGCCCCGAGGCAATCGACGGTACAGACTGCAACCGCTTTGCAGACTCAGGAAGCTAAACACCGGGAGGGTGTAGTCCATTATGCAGTTGTAAACACATCGTCGCCTTCCCCACTAGGAAATCCTGGACCGGTCAATGTAAACAAGTCCACCTGAGGCTTGCTTGACTACAGCACTTTTTAATTTACTGAACCCTGCTTTCCAGGTATTAATTTTAAAGCCCCCGGTATAGACTGGTAATTAATAATTTAAGGATATTACATTAAAATGGATAGATTTTTTTTGGAGAGTTCTTCATGGCTTGGGTTTTCTTCTATTTTAATTTAGTAGATGATATGTCGGTTCGCACTGTGGCATGTAATGATTTTCTGCATTTTGATGCAAAGAAGAGGAGGTTGAAGTACTCCTGGGCTTGGGTATAAAATAAGGGGCCCACACCCTCAGTTCCTGAGGCAAGGAATCTGACCTCAAAAGATATATTTGTCTTTCACAAATGGCAAATATAAGGGAATTCCTTCTGAATTATTTCACATAGGGTTCCCAGAATTTAAGCTTTATCCTACTGAACTTGAGAAACATTGCTTTTTTTTCCTACAAAGCTACTGCAGTTCACCAAATAATAATCTCTAGGCTAGGTTACTAGACAGCACATCTCTCCACAATGGAAATCCTTGAAGAACATGTCCTTTTATTTGTTTTTAACTGCAACAAATACTAAAAGAGTTAAATGCCTGATGGAAACATATGTAAAGCCAGATATACAAGTTTGTTTAGACTTCCATGAAATCTTTTTTCCTCCTAGCCAGTTTTGTTTGCTTTTTGTTTTTGATGTGAGCCATTTTAAAGTCTTTATTGAATTTATTACAATATTGATTCTGCTTTATGTTTTGGTTTTTTGACTCCAAGGCATGTGGCATCTTAGTTCCCCAACCAGGAATCAAACTCACACCCCCTAAAGTGGAAGCATGGAGTCTTAACCACTGGACTGCCAGGGAAGTCCTAAAACAGACTTTTAAGCAACAAGGTATATAACTGATATGACTGCATGTTCCAGGGTTGACTGGAGATGAGCTGGCGGTAAGCAGAGCTTTGGGGAGACCACTAAGTTAGATAAGGAAAGCATTTATGTAGTCTAGGACAAAGCAATGACGTTGAAAATTAAGAGAAGGGACAGAATTTGGGAAATACCGCTAAAGTGACTGTGAAAAGAATATTGATAGAGGGTAGGGAGAAAGGGAAGTGGTGAAGTTCAGGTTTTAGCTTAATGGACAAGGTACAAACCGTGCAGCAGGCATCTGGAGACACAAAGGGAGAGACGGGTTCAAGACAAGCTGTGGTTCAGCTGCTAAGTCATGTCTGTCTCATTGATCGCATGGGTTGTAGACTGCCAGGCTCCTCTGTCCATGGGATTTCCCAGGCAAGGACACTGGAGTGGGTTACATTTCCTTCTCCATGTTTCGGTTTTTTAGCTGTGAGGCATGTGGGATCTTAGCTCCCCCACCAGGGATTGAACTCACACCTCCTGCGCTGGAAGGTGATGACTTAACCCCCAAATTGTGGGGAAGTGCCACCTCCTAGTCAGCTTTGACCCCTCTCACTGTCACCTCTTCTCCACTAGACTTGGAGACCACTGTAGCCTGAAATGTGCTTTTGAATATTTTGGTTTTCCATCAAAATGCTTACAGCTCAACAGTACCATGCACATAACTGGGGATCCATACATGGGTTTTGAATGAATTTATTTAGCCTTTCAAACTGTGTCTTTTGTAGTGAAATTTCAGATGAACGCTTCTAATCAGGAGTTGTTTGGTTCTCTGGAATAATAAGATTGGAAGGTGTTTTCTTTCTTTCTGGCAGAATAAAATCTGCATGTCCGGGCGAGAGCTTTGGAAAGGTGTAATTGATGTATCTCTGAAACGCCGCCCTGGTTTCCTGTAACTCTCCCTCCAGGAAGTCTTTCCAGTTGGTCATGATTCCCAGCTGCTTCGCGATGGACAGCAGCTCCCCCTGAGTGTTGACCAGCTTGTCCATCACATTTCCGAGTCTGGCCTGATGCGTTTTCTCTGCTTCTTGAAGCACTTCCTGAACCTCCTCTTGCTTCTGCCTCTGAGCCATGCAATAGTAGAGATTGACTTCATGCTGTTTCTCCCTTACCAGCTGGTTCACACTCTTCTTCTGATCCTGCACAACTGTGACACCTGTGCTCATAAGCTCCTCCACGGCCATCCTGCCAAAAAGAGTAAGAGCTGAATGTTAGCAGTTAGATGGATCACCCACTAAAAACCAAAAGATTTTGTCTTTCACCACAGAGGGAGAAGACAAGACTGCATGGTTTACATGTTCACCAGTCTGAGACAGGCTGGTCAAGATGAGCTTTTGATTAGATATTAACAATCAAAAAGTACTTTTCAGAACAGGGAAGGACACATGGATTTCCTTGCTGTGGGCTAGAGTGAAGCCACCAGTCTACTGACTAATGCTAATTTAGGGAGTCCACCAAGGTCAGAAAATATGAATGCAGAGTTCTCTAAAGATGAAGAAATAAAGTCAGAGCTCCAAACCCCTAGAGAAAGTATTTCTATATATCAACACAGGTACTCACCTTTAGCTAGAGAGCAGGAAACTATCTCACAAAATGAGTTTAGCCTTAACTTTGATTCTATCTGAGCAATATTCTATGACAGCTGAACTTTTTGGTCTCAAGATCACTTTCACTCTTAAAATGACCAAGAAACCAAAAGAGCCTTTGTTTATATATATAGTTTATATCTATTGACCCTAACAGTTTAAAAATTAAAGTCAGACATTTCACAAGCATTATAAATTCATGTGAAATATTAGATAAATCCATTAAATGTAAAAATAAAAAGCTTACCTTGTATGAAAAATATTTGTTTGTAAATCAAAAATCTTTTGATGGGAAAAGTGGCATCATTTTACATTTCTGTAAAATCCTTTATTGTCTAGCTTAATAGGAGAAAAGCTAGATTTTCATTTTGCTTCAATCTGTTGAGGTATCATCACACATCATAAAACCCTGGAAAATGCCACTATATACTCCTGAGATGGAGTGAAAAGACAAATCATGTCTTAATATTAAGAAAGTAGCTTTGACCTTAGTGTCTTACTAAAGGATCTGGGACCATACTTTGAGAACCATCGCTGAACAAATTCATAGGCCTCTGATTATAATGTATATAAAGTAAATCAACCTTGAATATTCATTGGAAGGACTGATGCTGAAGATGAAGCTCCAATACTTTGGCCACCTGATGTGAGAATTGACTCGTTGAAAAAGACCCTGATGCTGGAAAAGATCGAAGGCAGGAGGAGAAGGGGACAACAGAGGGTGAGATGGTTGGATGGCATCACTGACTCAATGGACATGAGTTTGGGCAAACTCCGGGAGACAGTGAAGGACAGGGAAGCCAGGTGTGCTGCAATCCATGGGGTCTCAAAGAGTTGGATGCAACTGAGCAACTGAACAAGAACAAGAGATCCACAGTGGAATTCTAAACAGTGGGCTTCCTTAGCGGCTCAGCTGGTAAAGAACCCGCCTGCAATGTGGGAGACCTGGGTTTGATCCCTGGGTTGGGAAGATCCCCTGGAGAAGGGAAGGGAGTGGCTACCCATTCCAGTATTCTGGCCTGGAGAATTCCATGGACTGAATAGTCCATGGGGTTGCAACGAGTTGGACACAACTGAGTGGCTTTCACATCTACTCCACATGTGAGATGCTCTAAAGAATGCTGGAATCGAGCAGTCTCTAAATGAGGTCTGGAGTGCTGCAGACTGGGTTCAGCTGACTGGAACAAATCTGAACCTTTGACAATTATTTGAAGAATGCCCACCGTGTGCCAGGCTCTCTTATAGGCCCTAGGGACACATCAAAGACCAAAATTGGACATTCTAGGTGGATATACTCACATAACAGGCACGGCAGGTCCCTAGTCTCAGTCAACTGGTTCAGTGAAA